>NW_022293427.1:0-2893 GCF_002776525.5 Piliocolobus tephrosceles | reverse complement strand
ATTGTCTCAAGAGGGTTTTAGAATTTCATCACAAGCCATATTATATATTTATTTCTCTGCTAGTGTATTGCATTGCAATATTCTTAATAATTTGTCTCTAGTATCTATATCCAAGTTAAGAACCAATTTTCCAGCCAAGTAACTCCATTTACAAAGGGTGAGACTCAAGGTAGCATGACGTTTTAGGGCCAGCATGGTCTAACACCAGGCCTTTGATACATAGTACTTTCCAAACTTTATGGCTTAGGAAATGCCTGGGTTAGAAAGATGAGGCAAGATCACAGAAGGAATTAAAATAGAATTGAGAAATAAAATGAAAAGAATGTATTACCTTTAGAAGTAAGTTTTTTCTTATTTGTAATTAATGTCTGTGATTATTCAATGTTTAGTGAGCTAACGAGTCACAGAACAGAGGAATCATGATACACGTGTAACTTTGAGTGTTTCATAATCAGCTGGTGCCTGTAGGGTGGTTAATTTAAAAAAAAAAAATGGGACTATGGCCGGGCGCGGTGGCTCAAGCCTCTAATCCCAGCACTTTGGGAGGCCGAGACGGGCAGATCACGAGGTCAGGAGATCGAGACCATCCTGGCTAACATGGTGAAACCCCGTCTCTACTAAAAAATACAAAAAACTAGCCAGGCGAGGTGGCAGCGCCTGTAGTCCCAGCTACTCGGGAGGCTGAGGCAGGAGAATGGCGTGAACCCAGGAGGCGGAGCTTGCAGTGAGCTGAGATCCCGCCACAGCACTCCAGCCTGGGTGACAGAGCGAGACTCCGTCTCAAAAAAAAAAAAAAAAAAAGTGGGACTAGCTTTAAGCCAGGAAGATATGTTTGTAGACAGAGCATGTGGAAAGAGACTGACTTAAAAGGAGTACTTGTTTGGAGCAAGGAAAGGTACCTAGAAAGACAAATATTGCCAGAGGGCAAGACCTGTGGTTAAGTTCAGATGAGTGAACACATCGCTTTTGCAATCATAGGAAGAGAGAAGACTAAGCAGTTTTGTTTGAGAAAGAGAAAACAGAATTCTTTGTGGAAAGTTTAAGAAATAGAGTGGGGGCGGAGCAAGATGGCCGAATAAGAACAGCTCCAGTCTCCAACTCCCAGCGCGAGCAACACAGAAGACCGGTGATTTCTGCGTTTTCAACTGAGGTACTGGGGTCATCTCACTCAGGAGTGCCGGACAATCGGTGCTGGTCAGCTGCTGCAGCCTGACCAGCGAGAGCTGAAGCAGGGCGAGGCATCGCCTCACCTGGGAAGCGCAAGGGGGAAGTGAATGAATCCCTTTTCCTAGCCAGGGGAACTGAGACACACACACCTGGAAAATTGGGTAATTCCCACCCCAATACTGCATTGTAAGCAAACGGGCACACCAGGAGGATATACCCCACACCTGGCCGGGAGGGTCCCATGCCCACGGAGCCTCCCTCCTTGCTAACACAGCAGTCTGCAGCGATCTAACCGCAAGGCAGCAGCGAGGCTGGGGGAGGGGTGCCCGCCATTGCTGAGGCTTAAGTAGGTAAACAAAGCCGCAGGGAAGCTCGAATTGGGTGGAGCTCACAGCAGCTCAAGGAAACCTGCCTGTCTCTGTAGACTCCGCCTCTGGGGACAGGGCACAGCTAAAAAATAATAGGGGAAGCAGCAGAGGCCTGTGCAGACGCGAACGACTCTGACAGCTTTGAAGAGAGCAGTGGATCTCCCAACACGGAGGTTGAGATCTGAGAAGGGACAGACTGCCTGCTCAAGTGGGTCCCTGACCCCTGAGTAGCCTAACTGGGAGACATCCCCCACTAGGGGCAGACTGACACCCCACACCTCACACAGTGGAGTACACCCTGGAGAGGAAGCTTCCAAAGTAAGAACCAGATAGGTACACTCGCTGTTTAGCAATATTCTATCTTCTGCAGCCTCTGCTGCTGATACCCAGGCAAACAGGGTCTGGAGTGGACCTCAAGCAATCTCCAACACACCTACAGCTGAGGGTTCTGACTGTTAGAAGGAAAACTATCAAACAGGAAGGACACCAACACCAAAACCCCATCAGTACGTCACCATCATCAAAGACCAGAGGCAGATAAAACCACAAAGATGGGGAAAAAGCAGGGAAGAAAAGCTGGAAATTCAAAAAATAAGAGCACATCTCCCCCCTGCAAAGGAGCACAGCCCATCGCCAGCAACGGATCAAAGCTGGATGGAGAATGACTTTGACGAGATGAGAGAAGAAGGCTTCAGTCCATCAAACCTCTCAGAGCTAAAGGAGGAATTACCCACCCAGTGCAAAGAAACTAAAAATCTTGAAAAAAGCGTGGAAGAATTGACAGCTAGAATAATTAATGCAGAGAAGGTCATAAAGGAAATGACAGAGATGAAAACCATGACACAAGAAATACGTGACAAATGCACAAGCTTCAGTAACCGACTCGATCAACTGAAGGAAGGGTATCAGCGATTGAGGATCAAATAAATGAAATGAAGCAAGAAGAGAAACCAAAAGAAAAAAGAAGAAAAAGAAATGAACAGAGACTGCAAGAAGCATGGGATTATGTAAAAAGACCAAATCTACATCTGATTGGGGTGCCTGAAAGTGAGGGGAAAAATGGAAGCAAGTTGGAAAACACTCTTCAGGATATCATCCAGGAGAACTGCCCCAACCTAGTAGGGCAGGCCAACATTCAAATTCAGGAAATACAGAGAACGCCACAAAGATACTCCTCCAGAAGAGCAACTCCAAGACACATAATTGCCAGATTCACCAAAGTTGAAATGAACGAAAAAATCTTAAGGGCAGCCAGAGAGAAAGGTCGGGTTACCCACAAAGGGAAGCCCATCAGACTGACAGCAGATCTCTCGGCAGAAACTCTACAAGCCAGAAGAGAGTGGGGGCCAATATTCAAC
>NW_022293426.1:0-1114 GCF_002776525.5 Piliocolobus tephrosceles | reverse complement strand
AAAAATATTACTTTTGCAGATTAGAATAATTCAGGACATGAAAATTTCCCAGTCATAAAAATACATAAAAAAATGAAAAGATGTTCTCTAGAACAATAATAACTCTCTCTACTCATGCCCTTCTATTCTGTATTTCAAGTGTCGTGTCTCTTTCTTTTGATCTTTCATTTATGGCTGAGTTACCTGATCTCTTAGTAAATTATTTAAAGACCCCACCAAATAGAACACGGGTTCTGTTAACAATAAAGATGTAGAGGCAGCCGGGATCAACACAAGGTCAAGCCTTTTCTGCCGGAGTTATGTTGGTCTCATATCTAGACAGTGTTATTCTCTCAAAGCCATTTTAGCAATGATTTGCTGGCCTTGTGGAGACCTTGTTAGGAGTACTGTATTTTAATGGCTACATTAAATTTAATTGTCCCATTATTTAAGGATCTGTCGTATTTTGTCTCTCAAAAAATGACAGCTATTGGTGATTAAAGATGAGTCCAACTCCATCCCTTCAAGTCTTTTATTGAAGGATGGCTACTAAATAAATAATAATTAATATTTAATAAAATAAACTGAATGATGAAAGTGCCTTTGAGCATGCTCTTCTTCATTCACTGTCCAACTACAATTTGTCACCTTCTAGTCAGAAAACCTCTGCCTTGTTCTGATCCACTCCCTTTGGAGTTGTAAACCACTGTTTCTTACTTTCGTAGCACCACGAGAATAACTATCAGAACAAATTACAATGTGTTATCATCATTGCTTAATTTGTAATATTCTATATGAAAAGTTTTTAAAGATAGGGATAGTATCTTTTACTTTTGTGTCTTTGAATCTACCACAGAATGTGGCAAATAAAAGCTAAAAACACAATTGTGAAAGGAATAAGTACATGAAAATGATCTTTCAATTAAACCCAGAAGTGTGAACAAAAATATATAAAAATTGACGAATGCAAGGAATTATAATGAAAGTTGCAAGCTACTGTGAATAGTTAATTTAACGCTAAGCATGTTTTTATTGTTAATACCACATTTTAATATCAATTTATTATTTACCTAATAGTTGTAGCTAAAATTATACTTTTATTTTAAAGAAACTAACTTCCTTAGGTTTATGCTGT
>NW_022293424.1:0-2230 GCF_002776525.5 Piliocolobus tephrosceles | reverse complement strand
TCCCAGTTAGGCTACTCAGGGGTCAGGGACCCACTTGAGCAGGCAGTCTGTCCGTTCTCAGATCTCAACCTCCGTGTGGGGAGATCCACTGCTCTCTTCAAAGCTGTCAGACAGAGTCATTTGCATCTGCAGAGGTTTCTGCTGCTTTTGTTGTTGTTGTTGTTTAGCTGTGCCCTGTCCCCAGAGGTGGAGTCTACAGAGACAGGCAGGTTTCCTTGAGCTGCTGTGAGCTCCACCCAGTTCGAGCTTCCCAGCGGCTTTATTTACCTACTTAAGCCTCAGCAATGGCGGGCGCCCCTCCCCCAGCCTCGCTGCTGTCTTGTGGTTAGATCGCAGACTGCCGTGCTAGAAATGAGGGAGGCTCCGTGGCCAATGGACCTTCCTGGCCAGGTGTGGGATATAATCTCCTGGTGTGCCCATTTGCTTAAAGCGCAGTATTGGGGTGGGAGTTACCTGATTTTCCAGGTGTTGTGTGTCTCAGTTCCCCTGGCTAGGAAAAGGGATTCCTTTCCCCCTTGAGCTTCCCAAGTGCAACGATGCCTCGCCCTGCTTCAGCTCTCGCTGGTCGAGCTGCAGCAGCTGACCAGCAACAATTGTCTGGCACTCCCTAGTGAGATGACCCCAGTACCTCAGTTGAAAATGCAGAAATCATCGGTCTTCTGTGTTGCTCGTGCTGGGAGTTGGAGACTGGAGCTGTTCCTATTGGGCCATCTTGCTCCATCCCCTATTTTAATTGATTTTATCATTTATTCTTTGCACATGTGTTATTTAGAAGTATGATTTTTAATCTTCAAATATTTTCAAATTTTACAGTGATCTTTCTAATATCAATTTCTAGTTTAATTCTGTTGTTATCTAAGAATGTACTTTGCAATATATCAATATTTTTGAACTTGATAAACTGGGGTTTATGTCCCAGAATATGTTCTACCTTGGTGAATGTTTTATGTTAGTTTTTAGTTCTATCAGTTTTGCCTCACAGATTTTGATGTTCTCTTATTAGGTACACCCAAGACAATACATGTAAGTACTGACCTTTTCATCACTATGTAATGTTCCTTATTATCAGTCATAATTTTCTTTTTTAAATGTCTTCTTTGTATGAAATTAATACAATCATTTCAGATTTCTTTTGATAAGAGTTAACTAGAATGGTATCTCTTTCTTTATCTATTTTCTTTAACTTGTCCATTGATATTCAAATAGGTTCTTGGAGACAATATGATGTTGGGTTTTATGTTTTCATCTATTCTGAAAATCTGCATTTTTATTGGCATATCATGTCCATTTACACTTACAGTGATTATATGTTTACTATGTTTGTAACTATTTTCTATTTGTTGCATTTGCTCTTCATTGTTTCTTCTCACTCTTATGTTGCATTCCCCCTTTTCTGCCTTCTCTCAATTTAATTGAATTTTTGGTGTTACTCCATTTTATGCCTATTTTAGCATATTGATATATAACATTTTGGATTTTTTAATAGTTGTCCTACAGTTTGCAGCGTACATTTACATCAAATAAGTCCACCTTCAATTAATACTATTTGTTACTTTATAGAGTTACATTTTAGATCAATTTGGGAATATGATACAATAAAAGATATTTTATCTTTACTTATTCCTCCTCTGATTTCCTTTCTTTAATAAGTCTAAATTTATATTATGTATCACTTTTTCTTCTTCCAGAATAACTTCCTTTGAAAATTATTGCATGGTAGATAGGTGAGAAATGCATTTTTTTTAGTTTTCCTTTGTTGGAGAAAGACTTTATTTCTCCTTTACTTTTGAAGAGTACTTTCTTTAAACATAAAATTCCAGTTCAGTATTTTGTTCTTACTATACTTTAAATATTTAACTCCACTCTCTTCTTCCTGGCAGGTTATCTTATGGGATGTTTACTCTAATTATTATCTTTTTTCTCATATAGTTAAGGTCATCATTCATCTACAGAGATTTTCTACAAAGTCTCTACAATTTTCCTCAGTCACCTACAGATATTTTCTGCAAAATATTCTACAAAGTTTTTTTCCTAGCATTTGGTTTTCTACAATTTAAATATAATATGTCTAAATATGGACAGTTTGATATTTGATCTCAAGGATCTCTGAACATCCCAGATTGGGGTTTTTATACCTGTCATCAAGTTTGTAAACTTTTCAGCCATTGTTATCACATCAAGCATATTTTCTGCTATGGTCTCATGTCTCTCTCTGGTATTCCAATTTTAC
>NW_022293423.1:0-1078 GCF_002776525.5 Piliocolobus tephrosceles | reverse complement strand
GACCATTTTGTCACAAGTTTAAAATATTTACTATGTTTAGTAAGATACCAGTTTGAAAATGAAAAGGTTTGACTACCTTTGGTGTATGGAAAAAAGCTAACTGAATCGAATCTCAATTTTAAATGTTCATAAGCTACTGAGATTGAAAAAGACAGTTCACCAAAGAAGTTACACAGGTGGTAAATAAGCACATACAGGATGCTCAACATTATTAGTCTTTAGAGTAATGCATATTAAAACCATAATATGCATAACCCATCAGAATGGCTAAAATTTCAAAATTAAAAAACAGCAATAATAACAGCTTGTGACGATACAGAACGATAGGAAATGTCATATACCGCTGGTTGGAATGGAAAATCAATACAAATACTTCGGAAAATAATTTAGCAGTTTCTTAACAAAGAAATACAAAGGGACAGGAAGAGACTTTTTATGGATGATGAACATGTTAACTCTCTTGATTATGGTGATGGTTTCACATGTGCATGCGATTGTGTATTTTACATACATGCAGTGTATCATATATCAGTTATACCTCACTGAAGCTATCAACTGCTGGAACAAACATCTAAGACACTAGGTGGGACACAGAGACACAGAAGGGTAAAAATGATGCAGGATAAAGCTAAAGGATTCAGATCTCTAACCTTATAGCCACGAGAAGTAGTAGCTGAGTTATAAGCAAAGGAGTAACATGATCAGATCCGAAGTTTTAAAAATATATCATTATGAATGCAGAGTAGACCATGGTTTTAGGAGGTGGGGTATTCGAGAAAACAGTTCTAAGATTCCTAAGATTTCCACAGCATTCCAGGTGGAGAAAAAGTGGTAACCTGACATTGGGGGAAGGAATAGGAGAGAAACAGAGTCAATAAAAAGACAGGGAGTACCACTGACAATGAGAAAAGTACAGTGGAGTTAACATAGCTCTTTGGTGTAGAGTATAAGTTAGTTCTCTTTCTATTTTAACACTGAGCATATTTCTGAGATGAGCTTCACTATCACACATCAGTTCTCAGCAATGTATACACACATTACTGCAGGATACATCAAAAGGCTTTGCATTTATGCAATG
>NW_022293422.1:12860-18750 GCF_002776525.5 Piliocolobus tephrosceles | reverse complement strand
TGTTGCAGGCATGTACAACACAGGTGCCCAGTGGTATCATCAGGCACAACTACGAATGTGCTTTCCATCGTTTACATACAATGATTCCAGAACCGCTATCCACACAGCTCCACTTCTCACACATACGACGTGCTTCACGGATTACACAGCATTTTCACCACGCCCCTCATCCGCTCCTCCCAGCAGCCTTGAGTGATCCCTTGAGTATACTTCCTCATACCGAGGTTGGAAACCAAAACTTTCCCAAGAACATTCAGCTAGTGTTAGAACCAGGATATGAGGGCTTCTCATTCTAGAACCAGTATTTGTACCACTATTCCACACGGGCCCCTCCAGGGATTTCTGCCTGATCTTAAAATGCAGACAGCAAATTCATCTCTCTACAGTCCTGGGGTTCCCTATAGACAAGAAGTAAATCTTCTAACAGAAAGCTTAGACTTATTTGGAAGGCTACCTGGGATATTTAAGTTAGTTTGTTCATGTTTTGGAAAGATTGTTCCAATGACAATGCGGGGCATGAAGTGTAGAAAGGATTCCATGATGAGGCAGAGAAACAATTCGGTGGCTCTTACAACAGTTCAAATGAGGCTTGAGGCACAACCAGAAAGGACAGAGGGAAAATGCATTGGAAAGAAATGCAAAATGAAGTCCACTCAGACCCAGGATGGAGAAAAGGGGATTAAGGATGATGGTGGTTTCTAGTTTGAAAGACGGATGAACAAGGATGTCATGAACTACTGCAGAGTGGTATCTGGGGCCTGAGTGCACCAGCTTGTTTAACCATTCACCTGCTGAGCAGTCTCCGGGCTGTCTCCAGTTTCTGGCCTTTATAAATACTGCTGCTATGAGCAGATACATAAAGGCTTTTGTGTGAACATAAGTCTTCATTTCTCTGGGATAACTGCCCATGAATGTGAGTGCTGCATTCTATGGCAATTGCACATTTAGTTTTTTAAGAAACTGTCAAGCTGTTTTCCAGAATGGCTGTACCATCTTCCATTCCCACCAGCCAAGTGTGAGTGATCCCGTTTCCCCACATCCTCACCAGCACTGGTCTTGTTACTACTTTTTATTTTAGGCATTCTGATAGGTGTATAGTGACATGGCTTTAGTGTGTATTTTTTCTGACGGCTCATGATGTTGAACATGTTTTCATGTGCTTGTATGTTATCTGAAATGTCTCTTCAGGTCTTTTATTCATTTTCAAAGTAGATGATTTAGTTTCACTGCTGAATTTGGATAGTTCTTTGTATATTATAGATATGAGTCCTTTATCAGACATGTGATTTGCAAATAGTTTCTCCCAGTCTCCAGCTCCTCTCTTCATCTTTATTTTCCATTTTCCATTGTAGTCCATGATCAATTTTGAGTTAATTTTTGTACGAGGTATGAGGTTTAGATCAGAGTTCAGGTTTTTTTCCTATGAATAATCAGGTAGCCAGTAACTTTTTTTAAGAGACAAGGTCTCACTCTGTCACCCAGGCAGGAACGTAATGACAAGATCAGAGCTCACTGCAGCCTCAACTCCTGGGCTCAAGTTATCCTCCTGCCTCAGCCTCCTGGAATAGCTGGGACCACAGGCAGGTGTCACCATGACCAGTTAATTTTTTTAGTTTCTGTAGAGACAGGATCTTGTGCCATGTTACCCAGGCTGGTGTGGAACTCCTAGGCTAAAGTCATCATCCCACTTATATGGGGCCAGGCAGTGGCGCATGCCTGCAATCACAGCACTTTGGGAGGATGAAGCAGGACAATCACTTGAACCTAGGAATTCCAGAACAGCCTGAGCAACAGAGGGAGGTCCTGTCTCTGCAAAAAATTTTAAACGTTAGCTGGGCGTGGTGTTGTACACCTGTGGTCCCAGCTACTTGGGAGGCTGAAGTGGGAGGATCTCTCGAACCTATGAGGCTGAGGCTGCAGTGAGCCATGATTGCACCACTACACTCCAGCCTGGGAGAAAGTGAGACCCTGTCTCCAAAAAAAAGAAAAGAAAAAAAATGCTAGAGCATCATCCATATTAAAGACAGGTATTGTCTTTTTGAAAATTTAATTACAGTTTTATAATGGACATGTAAAATGTCCAGTTTGAAAGTTTGAAAAATATATAACTCTGAGTATTCTTACCTTAAAATTCTGATTCCTACCTAAGATATCGCATACTGTTTACATAAGTATCCCAATGCGTGGACAACGACTAAAAATGTGTACGAGGGAGAAAAATGAGCATGTATGCCTATTAATTAAGGTATATTTCCCCCTTATTACATAAAAATGTCATCACGGCTAACCCCTGTGACTGTATGTAAAGCAAGCCTACAGTTTTACCTCTCTGTATTATAAAATGCAAGGCTAAAATTCAAATACTAAACATTTCCTGAAGCCAAGGGTAGTTTACTTAAAATAAATGCCTAGGGTCTCTATCGAAAATATGAAAAAGTTAGCTCCTTCATAGCCATTCCAATCTAAGTTCAGCTTTTTCTTTTTTAACTGACACATAATTGTGTACTGTACATATGTATGGAGTACACATAGTGATGTTATAATACATGTAATGTATGTGATCAGCATAATTAGCATATCCGCTATCTCAAACACTTACCATTTCTTTGTGTTGGTAATGTTCAATACCCTTCCTCCAATTATCTGGAACTATGTATTCTTTTTTTTTTTTTGAGACAAAGTCTTGCTCTGTTGCCCAGGCTGGAGTGCAGTGGTGTGATCTCAGCTCACTGCAACATCTGCTTCCCAGGTTCAAGCTATTCTCCTGCCTCGGCCTCCCTGGTAGCTGGGGTTACAGGCACCCACCACTATGCCTGGCTAATTTTTGTATTTTTAGTAGAGACGGGGTTTCACCAGGTTGGCCAGGCTGGTCTCAAACTCCTGACCTCAGGTGATCCACCCAACTCAGCCTCCCAAAGTGGTAGGATTACAGGCATGAGCCACCACGCCTAGCCTGAAACTATATATTCTTGTTAACTATAGTCATCCTATGTTATAGAACACTAGAACTTATTCCTATCCAGCTATAATTTGGTATCCTTTAACAAATTTCTCCCTATCTCTCTCTTCCCCCACCCTTCTCACCCTCTAGGAGCCTCTGTCTACTTTCAACTTCCATGAGATCCACTCTTTTTTGCCTTCCACATAAGAGAACATGTGCTGTGTAACTGTCTGTCCCTGGCTTATTTCATAATATCTTCCAGTTCCATCCACGTTGCTGAGAATAACAGGACTTCATCCTGTGTTATGGCTGAATAGTACTCCACTGTGTAGAAAGACCACATTTTCTCTATCCATCATCTGCTGTTGGACACCAAGGCTGGTTCCATATCTTGGCTATGGTGAACAGTGCTGCAGGAAACACAGAGGTGCGGATGCGCCTCCGACACTGTTTTCTTTTTCTTTGGGTATCTACACTGCAGTGGGACTACTGGATCACACTGTAATTTCATTTGCAGTTTTCTGAGGAACCTCCATACTGTTTGCCATAGTGGGTGCCCTAGCTTACTCTTACTCTTTTTCTTTTTTCTCTTCGAGACATAGTCTCACTGTTGCCCAGGCTAGAGTACAGTGGTGTCATCTCGACTTGCTCACTGTAGCATCCGCCTCCCGGGTTCCAGTGGTTCTCATGCCTCGGGCTCCTGAGTAGCTGGGATAATGGGCGCCCATCACTGCACCTGGCAAATTTTTGTACGTTTTAGTAGGGATGGGGTTTCACCACGTTGGCCAGGCTGGTCTTGAACTCCTGGCCTCAAGTGACCCGCCCACCTCAGCCGCCCAACAGTGCTGGGACTGCAGGTGTGATCCACCACTCCCAGCTAATTTTTGTGTTTTTAGTAAAGACGGGGTTTCACCACGTTGGCCAGGCTGGTTTCAAACTCCTGACCTCAGGTGATCTGCCCGCCTCGGCCTCCCAAAGTGCTGGGATGTGAGCGTGCGGCCCGCGGCCAGCCAGCTGCTCTAGTGTACACCCCCACAGTGTGTCACAGCTCCCTGTTCTCCATATCCTCGCCAGCACTTGTTACTTTTTGTCTTTTTGATCATACTCATCCTAACAGGTGAGATGATACCTCACTGTGGTTTGGATTTGCATTTCTCTGATTATCAGTGATACTGGGCATTTTTTTTTCACATAGTTTTTGGCCATTTCTATGTCCTCTTTCAAGAAATGTCTGTTCGGTTGGGTGTGGTGACACAAACCTGTAAGTCCAGCACTCAGAACGCTGAGGCAGGAGGACAGCTTGAGCCTAGACCAGCCTAGGCAGCATAGCGAAACCCTAGCTGAAAAAAAAAAAAAAAAGAAGAAGAAGATAAAAGAAATATGTGTGTCTGCTCAGCTTTTTGACCTCCAAAAATTAAGAGCCCATTTTGGAATCAGACAACCTGCCTGATTCAGAGACAGTCTGTGTTTGGTTCTACTCTGCTACTTCCTATGTGACTTTGGGAAGTTCCCTTAGCCACTTTGAGCTCAACTTCCCCAACATTAACCAGGAATAAGTACCACCTGCCTCTGCTGGTTAACACTGAGGACTCAAAGGAGAACCTCCACAAGGCCACTTGACAATGCCGCCTGGCGGAAGCCCCTCAATGCCGGGCTGGTAGGATCATCTGAAGCTAAGTACAACTTTCTTTTCCACTGTCCCATGCTCACTCGGCATACGATTAGCAAGGAATAGCGAATAAAGGAAACCAATATACTTGCTGAATTTTTAAAAAGAAATTTTTAAAAAGTGGGGGTGGTGGGAAAATAGGAGAGAGAGGAGGGGAAGGAAAAGCAGCCGACCACAAGTTCTAGTCCAGGGCTCATCCCCGGCCTCCTCACACAAGCAATCACCAGTCCCCACCTCCTGGGGCGGGGTACTTTCTCGGCTGGCTTCACCCATATGGAAGGCACTGCCACAGGTGTTCAGAAACCAGGAGCACCTTGAAATGGGCAATGTGCTTTGGGTAGGAGACCTACAATTTCCCCAAAGAAACCACGGCACAAAAGTGACCCACATAGGAGGTAACCAATGGCTGTAAATTCTTGGTGGCAAAAACTGATGTCATACCTTCTGTACAGGAGACACACACCCAAATAAAACTTGCCAAAAGAGCAGAGAAAAAAATACAGCAGACATCCAGTGCCATTCTGTTACAGAAATATTTATATCCCAAAGCCAGGGACCTCTCTGGAACACTGTGTTTATTTCCATGTTTCATGGAAGATGTTTGAGTGCACTCACGTGTGTCTCAACAAACTTCCAGTCCCTGCTCTAAACGCTGTGGCTCCTCAGCAAGACCCAAAAACAAGTATCAGTTTTCCTTCCAAATGGGAAATTTTCTGACCTAGTGAAACCAGCATCAAGTCCACTTATTATGAGATAGCTGATTACAGGCGAAGCCCTCTAGTCCCAGGATGACTCCCCTCCTGCAGGAGCGGGAAGGATGGGCATAGCACTGGCCTGCCTGACCACATCTCCAGGCAGTTTCAAACCATGGCTGCTCAGGTGAGCCATGATCAAAATCAAAACCAAGTCTCTCTGAAAAATGTACATGTCAAGAGACACACTTCGGGCCAGACTCAGCAGAAATGGATGTGGCAAGGTTTGTTCAGAGACCTCCTCTCCATGCCCCCTCTCCCAGGGACTTCCCTCCTTGCACTAGCGGCCCAGGGCCAATGGACCGCTCCCTTACCTCTAGCCCAGTGCATTTTCAGGAACAGCTCCCAGACTGTACCAGACCCTGAAATGTATTCACTGAATGCACTATTTCTTCAAATGATCATAAATCACCTGACTGTAACAACAATTGTTTTAAAAGTGTTCTCTCTCTCTCGGGAATCGTGCCATGAGTTTGAGCAAGCAGCTTTGCTTCTCTCTACTGCAATTCTATCATTTGCAAAACGTTA
>NW_022293422.1:5058-12760 GCF_002776525.5 Piliocolobus tephrosceles | reverse complement strand
GCAGCTTTGCTTCTCTCTACTGCAATTCTATCATTTGCAAAACGTTACCAATTACTGTGTTCACCCATAGCATTGTTGTAAAAAGCCTTAAGACCCACTTCATGGAGCCTGCCTGGAGCACAGACCCTGTCACGTGGTAAATGCCCACTGAAGGTGAGTTATCTGTAGCTATTATTACCTAGCCCTCCAGCGAACAAAAGGAGTCGATCAGGTCTCATCGTATCATCATGAAAGGATGTCCATGTAGACTGCGGAGTGGGAGTAGGGGACTCAGTGTTTCTCAGGTACTATTTTGGTTTTTACAAATTGTACATGTATATTTGTAGGTACACTGAAAAAGATCTGGAAGGAAATACACTCAGTGTTAATAGTGACTACCCAAAAGACACATTCATCCAAACACACAACAGAAAAACACTCACTATCTTTCTGTCTTCCATATCATTTGAACTATCTTCAATAAGCATCTATGGCTTTTGTAAAGTTTTTTTTTTTTTCTTTTCTTTTTTTTTTTTTTTTTGAGACGGAGTCTCGCTCTGTCGCCTGGGCTGGAGTGCAGTGGCCGGATCTCAGCTCACTACAAGCTCCGCCTCCCGGGTTTACGCCATTCTCCTGCCTCAGCCTCCCGAGTAGCTGGGACTACAGGCGCCCACCACCTCGCCCGGCTAGTATATTGTATTTTTTAGTAGAGACGGGGTTTCACCGTGTTAGCCAGGATGGTCTTGATCTCCTGACCTCGTGATCCACCCGTCTCGGCCTCCCAAAGTGCTGGGATTACAGGCTTGAGCCACCGCGCCCGGCCTCCTTGAGTTCTTCAGTCACTCCGACCAACCAGGGAAGGAACCACGTGTTATGGAAAGATCAAGGGCCTTGAAATCAAAATTCTGAGTTCATCATCGACTTCATCTTTCCACTTAAGAAATTACATGGCCTTGGCCAGGCGTGGTGGCTCACACTTGTAATCCCAGCACTTGGGGAGGCCGAGTTGTGCGGATCACCCAAGTTTGGAAGTTCAAGACCAGCCTAACAAACATGGAAAAACCCCGTCCCTACCAAAATCAGCCTGGCATAGTGGCACATGCCTGTCATCCCAGCTACTCGGGAGGCTGAGGCAGGAGAATCACTTGAACCTGGGAAGCAGAGGTTGTGATGAGCCGAGATCATGCCATTGCACTCCAGCCTGGGCAAGAAGAGCAAAACTCTGTCTCAAAACAAAAAAAACAAAACAAAACAAAACAAATGACATGAACTTGAACAATTTTCTTAACTTCTCTAAGCCTCTATCTTCATCTTCAATAAAGTAATTTTACCTCCAAGATGGTATTAAATGGAATCCCACATGTAAGACAGCTGACAAATATTAGGGGCCCAACAGCTGTGCGCTCCTACTGCCACCCATCTTTACCCCAAGGGAGAAGCGCAAGATGTCCAGAAAAAGCCTGTTGATCCCTACACCTCAGCATCCTGTGTTCACACAAGGCGCAGTGGCATCCAGACTTACCGGGGTCACCCAAATACGAGACATGTTTTGATTTTTCAACTTAGGTACACATGGCTTCTAACGTTCACCATATACGATCCATAATTTAGAAGAGATTTTCCTACACTACCCCGTGGTTCTATTTTAGCAGACTTAGATGTGCCATAATAGCTCACTCCCTTAAGCCCTCTTCAGTATCAAAATCAAAACTTTAATCTGTAACACAGTTATCAGCAGTGAAAGTGGAAAAGGTACCTATGAGTCAAAATGACCCTCTGCCCGCCCCGCCCCACCCTACAAAAAGCTGTTCAGGAGTATTCGGGCTACTTATGAGAATGCTGTCTGTATTCCAGGGACAGACAAATGCCTACCCTGGTTAGAAGCTGCACTGCTCAGCCTCCAGGGTAGAAAGCTCCCCACACCCTCTACCCAAGGAGAAGAGAAGCCAAGATTGTGGCCAGGCTCCCTGATGAGGACTGTTTAGTGTGGTTTCTGCTGCCCAGGTCACCGCTGCAACCTCCGCCTCCTGGGTTCAAGCTATTCTCCTGCCTCAGTCTCCTGAGTAGCTGCGATTTCAGGCACCCACCACCATGCCCAACTAATTTTTGTATTTTTAGTAGAGACAGGGTTTCACCATGTTGGCCTGGTTGGTCTCGAACTCCTGACCTCAAGCGATCTGCCTGCCTAGACCTCCCAAAGTCCTGGGATTACAGGCGTCAGCCACCGTGCCCGGCAGACCTGGTAAGTTTTCATCAAGTACTCTGAACTATGCAACAAACACTAGGAAGTAACAGAAAAAAAAATAATCTAAAAACCCTCTGGAGAGTCAAAGAAGTGCAGATTTAAAAACAGCATGAATACTTGGTTTCATGGTATTGAAAAAGGACCTCGCACTTACCCGCATGTACAAACTGCCTGCCCACCTCTATCAGAGCATTTTTCAAGCTGTGCTACAGTTAACTATGTACTGCCCAAAGCCAATCTGTCCCTGCAGATCATAAGCTCTTAAAGACCAGGACTTCAGGAGAAAAAGCAAAACTTCAGAGAGAAGGGAGCCACCGAAACAGAGTTCATAGCAATGGGTCGGCAGGTGCTGATGACTGGAGGTGCGCGGTAGCTTTGGGGTCTGGGACAGGGGAGGGCAGAGAAGGCAAAAGGGCCTGCATGACACGCTACACGGCTAGGAACCACAGCTGCGGTGATTAGTTCAGTTTTATCTCGTATGCCTGTCACTTATACACCATCTGTTGTTCAGAAAGAACTTCAGGTTGAGTATTTGGACTCCTTGAGCCTTCTGCTGTTTGCCGCAGGGACGTTTAACACTCTTAAAAGGGGAAAACTGTCCAGTTCGATTTTGCTTCCTGGGACATTACAGGTGTTTCAAAAGTTTGATGAAAGCATTCACTAAGGAGTGATTCCACTTTCTTTGGTGGTTGAGAAATACAGCGTCTGAGGGGCAGCATCAGGTCTTCCCATCAAGCTGAGGTCAGAGTCTCCCCACCCACGGACCTCACCCTCGCTCTCCCCTCACAAATCTGACCTCTAACTGTAACTGCCTTGGCCTCATTCTGTGGGTGTGGATGCTCCTGCTTGAAACGCACTTTCCAGCCCGCCAAATTCTTGGGAGAGTTTCTTCCACTCTCCAGGCGCTGAGAGCTACAAAGTTCAATCTGCCTTTCAGATTTTCTTTTTCTTCCCATTACTAACGGAAGAAATCAAGAAGCGCCGGGCAGAAGGGCCCTTCTCCCTCCAATCAGAGCCCAGCCCGGGGCCAGAGCAGGAAGCGCGGCGGTGGGATGCGCGGTGACAGCCACTCGCCCCCCGGGACCCGCCGGCCACAGCAAAGGTCGGTGCAGCAGCTGCGCGACAGCTGTAGGCCCGCACCTCTCGCTTCCTCCCGCCGGGGATGTGAGACGATAAATCACGGGGCCGGGGCAGTGCGCCCCCACCAACCACTTCCCCCGCACACGGACCCCCACTACACGCGCGTCTCTGGCGGGGTCGAACCAGACGAGCCACGGGGTGGCACACAGCCCCACTAGCAGGACGGCCAGGACCCACGCGTGCGGGTCCACGCAGCCACCTATATAGGTGACAAAACACTCAGCCGTTATGTGGGGCCGGAAAAGAGCCCCCACCCAGAGTCACGGACCCCCTAGTATGAGGGTCGGCGCAGTCCCCTCGGTGAGTCTGGCGAAGCAGTCTCACTGCCAGGGAGGGCGGCGGAGTCTCCCACTCACGGTGACGCGGTCCCCGCCCCACGAGTGAGTCCTGGCAGGGACCCCTCTGCCGCACGCGGGGACCAACCACGCCGCGGGGGGAACGGACAGAAGGCAGCGCCCAGGTCCATGCAGTTCCCTCCGCGGCAGACGGGAGGAGCCTGGAAGCAGTGGGGACCGGCCCCCACCCGCGGGGCGACCAGGACACCGCGCGGGCCCACGCGGTATTGCAGCAGGTGCGAAGCGCCCGGTGCCACCCGAGGCCTAGACAAAGCCCAGACGCACGGACCCCGGATACCACCCCGGAACCTGCGGGGCCCAGCTCGTAGCCGCCATGCCTGGGGCAGGGACCCCGTCGCTCGTCGAGCCATCTCACCTCAGGCCGCCGCCTCGCAGCGTTCGCTCTTCGCCCCGGCGCCTGGGGCGCCTGGGCCGACTGGAGCGCAGCTGAGCAGCCGACAGAGCCCGAGTAGCCTCAACAATGGAGCCCCGGGGCGTGGCCGCTGGCGCCGCTGCCGCCGCTTCAGCCCGTGTTCCCCGCTCAGGATCCGGCTCCGATCTAGGAGCTGCAGCTGGCTCGGGGCTGCGGCCGGGACACACAACGCACAGGCGCACACGACCCCTCCCGCCGCCCGCCGCCCCGCTCCCCGGCCAATGGGGAACGAGCTATGCGGAGGGGCGTGGCTTGGGGGAACAAAGGGAAGTTGGGTGGGTCGGCGCTGGGACTGCGTGTCCGGGGTTCCGCGGGAGGACCGGACCCAAGAGCTGGCCGGATCCTGGCCTCCTAGAAGACCCAGCTCAACGTCCACCTGGAGTCTGCTCTTCAGGACGCGCTCATCTCAAGCCCAGAACTCAGGCTTTTAGGGCAGAGAGCGAGAGACAGGCTTGCTTTCCAAAAAGGGAAACTGAGGTCCAAGGAATAGGATTGCCCGAAGTCACGTAGTCCCATTCACTCGTTCACCTTGTCATTCAGAAAACATTTGGAAGCACGTATGGTGGGCGTTAGGAGTGAAGTAGGGTCGGGCGCGGTGACTTGCGCCTGTAATCTCAGCACTTTGTGGGGCTGAGGCAGGTAGATCACTTGAGGCCAGGAGTTCGAAACCAGCCTGGTCAACAAGATGAAACCCCGTCTCTACTAAGAATACAAAAAACTTAGCCGATCGTGATGGCTTGTACCTGTGGTCCCAGCTACTAGGAAGGCTGAGGCAATAGAATCGTTTGAACCCGGGAGGTGGAAGTTACAGTGAGCTGAGATCCTGCCACTCCATGCACTCCAGCCTGGGCGAAAGAGTGAGACTCTGTCTCCAAAAAAAAAAAGTAATAGATGGGAAGTAGAAGCGAACTTAGGCCTTCCCTGAAGGAGCTCGGCCAAGGAGTACCTGAAATGTCTCTGCATCTCTTTAAGGTCTGATCAAGGAACCAGGAGCGAGCACTAATCACTTCCCTTTCCTGCCTCAGAGCTTTCATGTGTTTGCTGTTCCCCGCCTGAAATGCCAAGTACTAATGCATTTATTTATAGAAATGCGGTCTCCCTATGTTGCCCAGGCTGGTCTCAAACTCCTGGCCTCCAACTATCCTCTCGTCTCAGCCTCCCAAAGTGTTTGGATTATGGGCATGAACCACTGTGCCCAGCCCTGATCGTCCTTAAAACCTCTTTCCTCATCTTATTTGAGCTTCCTGCATCATGTGCCCCCACACCCTTGGTTTTCCTGTACCTCCAGAGCTGCTCCTCTGTGGGTACCGGGGACCCACCCCCTTCTCTGCCCAACTTGTATATGTCTGGGCTGAGGCCAAATGCCCTTCCATTTGCAGTGGACACTGCCACAGGAAATCTCATGCCCTTTTCGGCTTCACAAACCATCCGCATGCCCTGCTGCCTGCCAGAGACATCCATCCCAGTCAGATGCCCAGCCCTCACCTTTCCCAAAGCCCCAGCTGGACACAGGGAAGCATCTGAAATTTTCCGCGGGCCAAAACATCGCTCTTCCCACACACACCTACACACTCATCACTCCCACACACACCTACACACTCATCACTCCCACACTCGCACCCACCACTGAAAGCCTGGCCCCTAATCTGATTTCCCTAACAAGGTCCCCGGTTGACCAACACATGCTTCCCTACCTCTCCCCTGCTAAGGCCCCACCGTGTTCTGGGATGTACTCAGGGATCAGGAGAACAAAACCTCAGGGAGTGAAAGGACATTCTAGGGTGCAGGCCTTTGCATCCCCCTCCATGCCCTCACCCCTGCCTGACACACCCTCACCCCTGTACCTGGCCAGCTCATACCAACCCTTAAAGTCTCACCAAATTCAGTGGTGGCAGCCACACCCTAAAGTGACTGAACGCCCAATGACCTATGCCCTTGTGTAGTCTTCCTGACCTTGGGTACGAACAAAACCGGCGACTTTTAACCCATGGAGCCTGGCAAAAGCAATGGGATGTCACTGTCAGAGTGCATCACCTTTGCACACTGGAGAGAGAGGTTTTGCCTGCAGGTGCTGCAGGAGGGAGATGCTGTGCTGAGAAAGGACCTTTGGAGGGGCCCCGTAGGTAAGGAAGCAAAAAGGTGAACACTTGCCAAGTGGGTCCAAGGAAATGAATTCTGCCAATAACCTCAGCAGACCTGGAAATGGATTCTGCCCTGGTTGAGCCTCAGATGAGGATGCAGCCCAGCTGCTTAGCGTGAGATCCCAAGCACAAGACCCACTAAAATGTGCTCAACTCCTAGCTTGCCAAAATTGGCTTAAAGGTGTGTGTTGTTTCAAGCTTCTAAGTTTTTAGTTATTGCCTAGGAAAGTGTTAAAATATGAGACAATAACTTAGGTCCCCTCCCCATCACACACATTCTTCTTTCTGGCATTCATCACAATTATACTTACTGATTTAAAATCTCCCCCTTGGCTGGGTGCAGTGGCTCAGGAGTTCCAGACCAGCCTGGCCAACATGGTGAAGCCCCATCTCTACTAAAAATACAAAAATCAGCTAGACGGGGTGGTGCAACCCTGTAATTCCAGCTACTCGGAAGGCTGACGCAGGAGAATTTGCTTGAATCCAGGAGGTAGAGGTTGCATTGAGCCGAGATTACACCATTGCACTCCAGCCTGAGTGACAAGAACAAAACTCTGTCTCCAAAAAAAAAAAAAAAAAAAAAAATTGTCTCTTGCCACTAGCATGAAGGTCCCATGAGAAGAAAAATGGAAACTCTTGCTCATAACAGTGCCCCAAATGCCCAGCACGGTGTAGCTCTAGGGCAGTTGGTCGATGGTGGACGCTGCTGGTTGGAGGGCCCAGCTGGTCCTCCCAGCTGCCTTCTCCCTGGTCACATTCCATTATTGAGAACAGAATAATTTCTTGCCTTTCCAGAGTCTCTCTTAGTGGGGATTGGCCAAGTGACATTGTCCTACCCCGGGAGACATAAGTGGAAGTTGGCTGAAAGGTTTCTAGCCGTGGTGTGCTGGGGCGATTTGAACCAGGACATGAGAGTTGACTGTCCATTGTTCGGGAATTCTTCAAGTTGGTTGTTCAACACATTCAGTACTTAAAAATATTAAATAATATAAATGCGCAAATTAAAAAATGCATTAGACCAGATGCAGTGGCCCACGTCTAACACATTGGAAGCCCGAGGCAGGAAGATCACTTGAGCCCAGGAGTTCAAGACCAGCTTAGGCAAAAAAGGAAGACCTTGTCTCTACAAAAAGAATTTAAAATTAGCTAGGCATGGTGGTGTGTGCGTGCAATCCTAGCCACTCAGGAGGCTGAGCTGGGAGGATCGCTTGAGCCATCTGTTCAAGGCTCCAATGAGCTATGATAGTGACACTGCACTCCAGCCTGGGTGATGGAGCCACATCCTGTCTCAGAAATGAACATATTGTATATATTAATAAATTCATAATAAATGTATATTTATATATACATCTATGGATTATAAATATATATTTAGACATAAATTTATTTATTTATTTATTTATTTATTTATTTATTTATTTATTTATTT
>NW_022293422.1:0-5048 GCF_002776525.5 Piliocolobus tephrosceles | reverse complement strand
TTTATTTATTTATTTATTTATTTATTTATTTATTTATTTATTTATTTTGAGATGGAGTTTAACCGTGGTCGCCCAGGCTGGAGTGCAATGATTCGGGCTCACTGCAACCTCCACCACCTGGGTTCAAGTGATTTTCCTGCCTCAGTCTCCTGAGTAGCTGAGATTACAGGCGCGCACCACCACGCCTGGTTAATGTTGTATTTTTAGTAGAGATGGGGTTTTCTCCATGTTGGTCAGGCTAGTCTCGAACTCCTGACCTCAGGTGATCTGCCCACCTCAGCCTCCCAAATTGCTGGGACTACAGGTGTAAGCCACTGTGGCCAGCCTATAAGATATATTTATATGTTATGCTTATGTACATTAAGTTTATATAATTATATATGAATATAAATATAAAAACTTTCCTTGCCTTCTCTTGTTTCTACCTACAGTCAGTCCCATGACTTCAAATACTATCTACATGTAATAATTTTAAATGTGTATTATATATATACATATATATATATATATATTTTGAGACGGAGTCTCGCCCTGTCGCCAGACTGGAGTGCAATGGCACTATCTAAGCTCACTGCAACCTCTGACTCCGGGTTCAAGCGATTCTCCTGCCTCAGCCTCCCAAGTAGCTGGGCTTATAGGCGCCCACCACCACGCCCAGGTAATTTTTGTATTTTTAGTAGAAATAGGATTTCGGCATGTTGGTTGGTTGGTTTCAAACTCCTGACCTTAATTGATCACCCGCCTCGGCCTCCTAAAGCGCTGGGAATACAGGCGTGAGCCACCTTGACCAAAATGTTTTCGTGTTTCCAAACATTTTACATGAGAGGAAAGCGGAGAATAAATCATCTGACACTCTACTGTAAAAAAAAAATCTTTGCTCCTCTCTTCTTTTCACCTTTCCTAAGTGTATATATATTTCCAAAATGTCTTTAGGTTGAGGTCCCCCCGTGAAAAGTTTACAGGGTGTTGTGTCCTCAGCCACCCTCCTGTCTTTTCCTAGTCCTGGCATTTTAGAACTGTCTGGGGATGACCCAGGTTACCCACTGTGGCCATGTCTATTGGAGGGTCTAGTGAGTATCAGCCCCGGCATCATCTCATCACTGAGGACAGCCTGAGGTAGGGGGTAGAGTCGCTCAGGGGAGCAGCTGGATGCTCTTGGCCTTAGAGGAATCTCCTGGTATAGTTTCATCTAAAATGATGATCCCTTAGGGGCATTAAAATTTTAAGACATTGAAATGAATGGACAATACAACATAATATCTTTAAAGCTAGGTCATTAAAACTGTTCCTCCAGCCGGAGTTTTCATTCCTCGGAGACACATTGATGGTCTGCCAATGGGATGCTGATATTGAGAGGAAAAGGCAGAAATGGTTTCTGCTCTCTAGATTGTCTCAGACTTGTGAAGAGAGAAAAACTGTCCCAAAGGACAAGGAAAACCCACCCCAGAGAGGATGTGCAAGAAGCTGAATATGAAAATGCACTTAAGGCGCACAGAAGGACAAAGAGCAGTGCCAGTGCCTCCTAGGTGGTCACTGAGTACTTTACTGAACAGGATGGGTGTCCCGAGGGATAGAATGGCCTGCCGTGACACTTACAAAGGTCTGTGTTGGAGTCTGCACTGCCTCTTCCTGAGTTTGTTACCTTGAAAAGGCTTGTCCGTTTATTTGAGTTTCAGTTTTTCATTGACTGTAAGATACATTTTGTCAGTACAGCTTGAAAGATAAAAATACTATTTCCAAAGAGGCAAGATAAAATGATGCATTTTATTTGCTAAAAATTCGTATTTATTTCTTCTCCAGAGTGAGTGTAGTAAGTTTTAAAGGTCTGTTCTTTTTAAGGGTAATTTCAAATGGAACTGGACTTAGCTTTGTCAATGTTTCTGGTGAAATAAAAGTATGATAGATAAATTGATGATTTACAAAGATTCACCAAAATGTCAGTTCCCCTCTTGTAGCATGGTGAAGAATTTATGACAGTGGTCACATCTGTATCCTCTTATCTGGATATCTGAGGGTTTCTTTGGTGTTGTTTTTTGTTTTTTTGGAGACGTTGTCTTGTTCTGTAGCCCGGCTGAAGTGCAGTGGCGCCATCTCTGCAACCTCCGCCTCCCGGGTTCAAGTGATTCTCCTGTGTCAGTCTCCCGTGTAACTGGGATTATAGGCACCCACCACCACACCCAGCTAATTTTTGTATTTTTAGTAAACACGGTTTTTTACGCCTGGCACGGTGGCCCATGCCTGTAATCCCAGCACTTTGGGAGGCCAATGTGGGCAGATCACGAGTTCAGGAGTTCCAGAGCAGCCTGACCAACATGGTGAAAAATTGTCTCTACCACAAATACAAAAAAATTAGCTGAGCCTGGTGGCAGGCACCTGTAATCCCAGCTACTCGGGAGGCTGAGGCAAGAGAATTGCTTGAACCCAGGAGGTGGAGGTTGCAGTGAGCCAAGATCTTGCCACTGCACCCCAGCCCAAGCGACAATGCAAGACTCTGTCTCAAAAAACAAACACACAAACAGCAAAAAGGCGGGGTTTTGTCATGTTGTCCAGGCTGGTCTCAACCTCCTGACCTCAGGTGATCACCCGTCTCAGCCTCCCAAGGTGCTGGGATTACAGGCCTGAGCCACTACACCTGGCCCACTCTGTTTTCTTTTTATTCCCTAAATTTTAATATGTTTGAGTTTGTCTGTTCCTTTATCACTAAAAGAAATTCTGCCTAATCCTTCGTAAAAAGAAAAATCTTCCTATGACTTCTGAAAGTGTTCTGGTTTTATCTTTCATATTTGAATATATAATAAGTTGATTATGGTTCATGGAATAGAGAAGACAATGCATTTTCCCAGGTAGATGCCAGCCTGGTTTGCCTCATATTTTAAAGTGCATGTGATTTCTTTTTCTATTCTACAGTGCCTACTCTATCATTCATCAACTTTCCATATAAATGCTGCATCATTAAGACTTTTTTTTCCCTTGGTTTGCTTGCTCATGTCTCTGCTAATACTGTGCTGTCCTGAGTGTTTTCATTTGAAAATCTTAGAAGTATGTTAGACAAGCCATCACTCTTTTTTTAGATGACGAAAAAGCGTTAGACGTTTGTCATTTTTACTACGTATGAAAAAGTAGTTTTTCTTGCCTAAAAAATCTCTGATTTGGGAATTTATGCGATTTCACAGGAATAGCATCTGGAAGTGGTGGCATTAGTGTCATTTTAAAAAACATATGTCGTATTTCCTCCTATTCCTTTCTGCCTTGACATTGTGCAATAGAAATTTTAAAAATTGTTGTATTCGTGTTGTTAAATATCAATTACTGGTTTTATTTACTACTCAATTAAATTTAATGAGCCTACTCTCTCGGAGTAATCACATGGAATGGGCTCAGCTCCCCAGTTAACAAGCGACAGCACATGTAAAATATTGTCTACCAGGGAAATTCATTCAACACTTTGTGTTCAGACCGTATTTTGGTGGCTGGTTCCCTAAGCACCACTGCAGTGACACAAAATAATAAACCTTCCCAGAAAAAGTTTTGGCAAATATATTGCATAAGCCATTTAGATGCAGTGGGTCATTCTTATTACTTGGATTCGTGGAATCCCTTTCAAAATGTAAGTTACTAATACAAACAAAGATGGAACTTTACGAGCAGGTGGTTTTAAGAATAAATAGTCTCAGGACTGGTAATATTAACTCCCTTAAGCACATCAGGTAGGACTTTATTATGACAGATAATAGAAATGTACAAAGTGAAGTTGAAAGGTAACTGCTAGCAGCACATCTTACTCCCTGGATTCTAATGAGATGGGTGTTTCTACTTTGCTGTTGTGTTTTTGAATAGTTCAATTCTAGCATTAGTACTGCTGTGTGGGAGGGAGTATGTGTGGACAGAGTAAGAGTTGTGACAATTGAGTCATAGAATAAATGCTTGAAAATTTTAGAATCATGTAAACAGCTTATTGATTGATTATTCCCAGTGCTGTCAGTCTCACCCATCCTTCTATCCACATGTGTGGAATGTTGTAGGACTCCATGACTTTTGAGGATGTGGCTGTGAACTTTACCCAGGAGGAATGGGTTTTGCTAGATTCTTCTCAGAAGAATCTCTACAGAGAAGTGAGGCAGGAAACCTGCAGGAACCTGGCTTCTGTAGGTGAGAATGACAACACATTTCACTTAATTACAGAAGCATTTCCCTATCATCAGTGCTGTTTGTGATTTGGAATGTGGCAAGGGAATGATTTGGTGAAGAAATCAGGCATGGGCACTGTGTACAATGAACATTAAATCTAGTCATGTTTCTATAGTTTGTAATAATTTGTGATAATTTTGTGGGTCTGCATTTTAGGAAACAAATGGAAAGACCAGAATATTGAAGATCACTTTGAAAACCCTGGGAAAGATATAAAATAATTTGCACTGAGAACAGGAAATAAAGTCCTCTGAAGGAATCTTAGCATGTTATGAACTTAAAAACAAGCAATCAAAACAAATAAGAGTCACTTGAAATTTATTTTTTTTTTTAGAAAAATTCCACCCAAAATGTAACGTGCTTCAGTGTAGCAGTCAGTGTTTGGAAAACAGTTTACTTGAAAATAGCACTACAAAATTGTGTACATGAATGTTACTAATTTGGTCATAGCCATGCAGGTGGTAGCTGTGTTTTCAGTAGTAACCCATTTACTTTCAAATAATTCGATCTGGAAAAAAAAGAAATAATAATAATAATAATAATAATAATAATAATAATAATAATAATAATAATGCATTTTCCTTGGTATTGGCAGCAGTGTAAGTCCAAGACCTATTAATAAGTAGAAAGTTATTAAACCAACCAATAATAATGTGCTTGTCATTTTTTTACAGAAATCACGTGGTACAGAGACTGTGTGAAAGCAAAGAAGGTAGTCAGTATGGACAAGTTGTCAGCCAAATTCCAAATCTCGATCTGAATGAGAACATTTCTACTGGATTAAAACAATGTGAATGTAGTGTTTGTGGAAAAGTCTTTGTACATCATTCCCTCCTTAACAGGCACATCCTAGCTCACTC
>NW_022293420.1:0-1071 GCF_002776525.5 Piliocolobus tephrosceles | reverse complement strand
CCCACAAGTTATGAGGAACAATATCACAGGGGGGTGTGTACCTTCTCTGGTAGTGGGAGTAGTATCATCATCTCTTCCTTTAGATGACAGGAACAATATCACAGTGTGGGTGTACACCACGTGTGTTTTTGGAAGCAATGTCATTCTCTCTTCTTCTAGGTTTTACGATTCATATCACAGGCGGGGTGTACACCCCTTGTTATATCGGATGGAATCTCATCCTCTTTCAACTTGTATCTTTAGAACGATATCCCATGGGGGCTGTCCATCCCTTCAATATTGTCACTAAGACAATCTTCTCCTTTCCTGGATATAAGAAACAATATCACAGGAGGGGTGTACACCCCTTGCAATATTGGTAGTAATATCATCTCTCTCCTGTGGTTATTGAGGATAAAACCCCAGCTGATAGTACTCCCAATATCCCAGAAGGTGCACACACAGCTGTGATATAGGTCCTAATATCCAGCGGGAAAACGGCTGATTTTACTTTTGAGATCGCAGTGGGTGTACACCGCCCCCAACCCTGGGGTATCATTCCTAATATCCACTCAGGAAGAAGATGACATGGCTGACAATATCGAAGGGGGTGGACACCTCTTCAGTGATATGGTTCCTCTTATCCAGGGGGTGAATGGATGATATTATTCCCAATAAAGTAGGAACCGTACAGCCACCCTGGGATTTTCTGGCACACATGGAGGAGGGGCGTGAGAAGGTCCGGAGTCACTGCAACTGCTCATCCAATGCCCCCCGGCCCAGCCGAACACTGGACTCTGTGCTGGGTGCATGGCTGAACCTAACATCCTTGCTCCCAGTCTGAGGGACCTGGGACTGAACACTGACCACAAAGGTGGCCCGGGCTGTGGCAGAGGGAAGCCCAGGATCCTGTGGGGGCCCAGGAGGCCCCTGACTCAGCTGGGGGTGGGAGGCAAGGGCTTCCTGAAGGGTTGGGGGCATCCTAACTAAACAGGAAGCAGCCAGCAAAAGCATATGTCTCTGCGTGTGCCCGTGCGTGTGCGTGTTTGTGTGCCTGTGTGTGTGCATGCGCCTGTGTTTGTGTGCCTGACT
>NW_022293418.1:0-3004 GCF_002776525.5 Piliocolobus tephrosceles | reverse complement strand
GGAGCTGAAAATTTTCTATTGCCTGGTGGTGTCATAGCTGTTGTACCATCATAGTGCAACACATTATTCATGTGTTTGCAGTGATGCTGGTGTAAACAAACGTATTGCACTGCCAGTCATATAAAAGTGTATGGTAATGCCCTAGGCCTTCATAGTCACTCACCATTCACTCAGTGGCTCACCCAGAGCAACTTCTGGTCCCGCAAGCTCCAATTCATTGTAAGTACCCTATACAGGTGTACCAGTTTAAAAAAAATCTTTTATACTGTGTTTTCACTGTAAATTTCTATGTTTAGATAGCTTTAGATACACAAACTTTATTTGTGTATACTGTTTGATTGAAGACTCTTATAACTGTTTATTGTCCAGAGTTCATTATGTTAATAATCATACTGTTAGGGCTATGGATGTAGTTGCTTGTATAAAGAAATATTTAGTAGTGGGTTCTGTGAAGTGAGGATTTGCTTTTTTATTTTAAAGAAGTATTTAGTAGTGGGTTCTGTGAAGTGGGGATTTGCTTTTTTAATTAGGATAGGAATAACGTATAGTATATTTACTTCCAGCCCTATCCAGACTTGTAATCAGTGCAAGACAAATACTGTGATTGTAGTTCCTGTGAAGAGGGTGGAGAGGATAATGAAAGGAATCCAGGGGTTGATTAGCACAGGAAGGATACAAATCAACATTTTTGGGGTGCAGGTCTGATATTAATTGCTTATTTTGCTGACCTTATTATAGAATATGGTGTATTGAGTAGCAAGAATTCTTAGGATTAAGTTCAATCCCTATAATTCTAGAAATAAGATTTTATTTCTAGATTTTATTACAATTGCCTGCAGTATTTAGTACAGTAACATGCTGGACAGGTTTGTAGTCTAGAAGCAATGGGCTTTACCATATGGCGTAGGTGTGTGGTGGGCTATACCATCTGGGTTCATGTTAGTGCACTCTATGATGTTATCACAATGACAAAATCACCTAATGATGTGTTTCTCAGAATGTGTCCCTGTTGTTAAATGACCCATGATTGTAGATGTACACACACACACACACACACACATGCATGCATGCATGCATATACATAAATACACACATATATAATCTGTTGATGTGGAACACTTTCCTAAATATGACAATATCTGGAAGCCATGGGAGAAGAGAGTAATTTGGTTATATAGAATCCAATTTCTGCACAGAACAAAAACCCCACCATAAACAAAAGCATGCTTTAAAATCAGAAAAAAAAAAAATCTTCAATTTATATTATGGTCAAAGGCACAGTCACTTTAATATGTAAGTAGCTCCTTAAAATTAACAAGATAAAAACCAACAAAATCCTCAAAAATGGGCAAAGGAAATAACTACAGCTCACAGAAAGAAAATATAGATAGTTCTTACAAATGTGCAAACATGATAGATCTCAATCAGAAGAGAAATATAAATGAAAACAAAAATAAATACTATGTTTTTCCTATCCTATTGGCAAAGCAAAAAATGTTTGATGCCTAGCATGATTGGAGTGTGGGGGAAATAGTTGCTTTCATACATTGCTGATAGGAATGTAATTTGGTACAACCTCTATGTGGGGTAATTAGTCAATCAATTGCCATCAAAATTATACGTGCACATGCTGTTTTAACCAGCAATTTTGCTAGGTATTCAGCATACTGATATTCTCACAGATGTGCAAAATGATGTATACATAAAATAATATTTTTGCAGCATCATTTTTAACAACAAAATTTGGAAGTGATATAAATATCCATTAGTATATGAACTAAATAAATTACAGTCCATCCAGATAATGAAATGCTATTTAACTGTTAAGAATGATGAGTAACTGTCTAGATTACATGCCTAAAGTAAATTTTGGGAAATGAAAAGATGCAAGTTTATATATACTTGTGGTAGACTTACTTTGACAGTCCCCAACAAACCATAACTCCCAAAACTTAAACCCTTGTATAGTCCCCTCCCACATTGTTTCTGGGCTTGGGTATGTAACTAGTTTTTGGCATTGAAAGCATGGTGCCAGTGGAGGCTTAATAAGAGCTTGCATATAGGAACTTTCTCTCTTGGGAACACTTCTTACAACCCAGCCATCATACTATGAAGAAGCCCATGCATCCACATGGAGAAACCACATGAAGAGCAAAAGATGCCAAAAGCCGTCACCTGTCCTAGCCATCCTAGCTGAGGCATCAGCTGAGAAGTGTCAGTGAATAAACAGCCTTGGAAATTCCAACTTCAGCTGATACCATAGGGAACAAAGACGACCCAGCCTAGCTGAGCCTTGCCCACTTTACAGAACCATGAGCTGACAAATAATTGTCATTGTTTTAAGTCACAAAGTTTTTGAGTGGCTTTTATACAGTAATAGATAAATGAAGCTATACTGATATCAAGAGATTTCTGTAATAGAATTTTAAGTTAAAAAAGCAAGGTGCAGAACAATGTGTCTTACCATTGTGAGTTTGTGAGAAAAATATATATACCTCTATTTGTAGAGAGAGTTAGTTTCCTAGAGATGCTATAACAAGTTACCACAAACTGGGAAGCTTAAAACAACAGAAACAACAAAAGTTTCTGGACTCAGTTTTGGAGTCCAGAAGTGTGAAGTCAAGGTGTCAGCAGGGCTGCACGCCCTCTGGAGGCTCCAGAGTAGAAATCTTCCTTGCCTTTCCAGCTTCTGGTGGTTGTCAGCATAACTTAGCTTCCTTGGCTTGTGGCCACCTCACTCTGATTCAACCACATAGCCTTCTGTTCTGTGTGTCTATGTTTTCTCTTCTGTCGCTTAAGAAGACATTGGTCACTGGACTTAGGGCCCACCAGGGTAATCCAGGATAAGATATCATCTCAAAACCTGTAACTTAAGTATATTTGTGAAGACATTTTTTTCCAAATAAGGTATTATGTACTGGCTAGAGGGATCTGGACATGGCATATCGTTTGGGGTGAGGGGGAACCTAATATCTAATATTTCTATAGAAAAGGTACACAAAAA
>NW_022293417.1:0-1691 GCF_002776525.5 Piliocolobus tephrosceles | reverse complement strand
GAGGCACCATTGTAACCATTTTGTTCAACATGGGTGTTTTCTTTATGCATTCATTTGTATTTTTAAATATATTACATTAAAAATTTATCTTGATTACCGAGTTTTTCTGGTGCCCCTTTAAATTCTCTATCCAGTCCTGAGCCTTGATAGAAGTGAGGGCCGGGCCTCTGAGCATCAAGCAGCCAGAAAGTCCCTTAGGAGCTTTCTCTGAATTGTTGAATTGTGAGTGATCTTTTTCTTTCCCGACTTCCTTAATATCCACAATTTCCTTGTAACCATCCCTCCAAGCCACACCCACAAGGCACCTCCAAGACCTATCATGAAGCAGATATTCAAAGATGACTTGTATGGCCGGGCGCAGTGGCTCAAGCCTGTAATCCTAGCACTTTGGGAGGCCGAGACGGGCGGATCACGAGGTCAGGAGATGGAGACCATCCTGGCTAACATGGTGAAACCCCGTCGCTACTAAAAATACAAAAAATTAGCCGGGCGTGTGCTGAGGCAGGAGAATCACTCAAACCTGGGAGGCGGAGGTTGTAGTGAGCAGAGATCACCCCATTGCACTCCAGCCTCGGGGACAAAGCAAAACTCCATCTCAAATACATAAATAAAAGAAATCAAAGGTGAGTTACTGAGTGCTGTGGGCCAGATACTATGATACACCCTCAAATGTGTTACCCTCATGAATCTGAATCACTTGTGATATCTGTGCTTTAAGGAGTCCTATTTCCCACACTCTTAGCTGGCCTGAGATGTGAAAATCCATCTAAATTATAAACAGTGAAAAAAATAGTGATGCCCATCCAGGGAACATGTCTAGTTAAAATTAACATAGATAAAAATCAGCAAAAAGAAATTTAAAAAACATTTTTTAAAATTAAAAGCTATATAAACCAATGTGTCACTGATGAGTTCAAAGAAGAAACTGACCTGCAAACCAGGAGATACATGGGAAGAAGCAATAGTGAAAATGCTTCAGATCTAAACCTGTGGAATGAGGCTACCTCAGTGTCCACAATTATCACTTAAATATAATGCCAAGGGGCGGAGTGTGGTGACTCACGCCTATAATCCCAGTATTTTGGGAGGCCGAGGCAGGCAGATCACTTGAGGTCAGGAGTTTGAGACCAACCTGGCTGACATGGTGAAACCTCATCTCTACTAAAAATACAAAAATTAGCTGGGTGTGGTGGCACGCATCCATAATCCCAGCTACTTGGGAGGCTGAGGCAAAAGAATTGCTTGAGCCCAGGAGGCGGGAGTTGCAGTGAGCCAACATGGCACCACTGCACTACAGCCTGGGCGATAGAGCAAGACTCTGTCTCAAAAACAAACAAAAAATTTCCAATGAATAAACTACCTTCCAAGACTTATAGAATAAGACTAAAACCACGGCTGGAGGAAAACTTTTAGCCTGAAAGTAGCCTAAGATTTAGAAATTATGGCAAAAAACTAAGGAGTAAGCCCTTAGGTTAGTTTCTACCCTTCAGGTTAGAAAACCAACAGCGTAACAGGAAATGAGAGAAGGAAGAAAAAAATCACATGGGGCTGGGATGGGGGCTTATGGGGATGAAGGAGGCAGGAAGAGCATGTGAAGTCTATGCATAAAGTCACTCCCTAAGGACAGTCCCTGAGAGGAAGCTAGACGCACAAGGATCGGGCTTGGTGGAGAAAGTGTAGAAGACAACCCT
>NW_022293416.1:0-1791 GCF_002776525.5 Piliocolobus tephrosceles | reverse complement strand
CGGCAGAGCAGGCACAGTTGCGTGACAAGAGGTTGCGTATGCACCACATGCTGAAGGATGCGCTCAGCATCATCGGTGACATCAACACGACCACCATCAGCACGCCCACGGGAGCCCGTGGACAACTCCTGGCTGCAGGTGCAGAGAGTCCTTGCCACACACAGGTACCAGGTCTGGCCCTCATGGCCCCAAACCCCCCAGTCCCCATGGCTGAGCCTGGGGGCTCTTGGAATAGGCTCCGTGCCCAAGCTGGCAGACGTGGGTGCTCTCTGGAGCCGTCAGGCAGCTCATGGTTTATGGTGTAAGGGCTGAGAGCTGGGAGGGGGTTGTGTGTGGGGCTATACTCTGAGGCGGCCAGAGGCCTAGAAATGTCATCCTGGGCACACCGTACCTATTGTGCCGTCTGAGTCATGCTGCCAGGGCAGAGCATCCAGCTCCCAGCCTGGGAGTGCTGAGAGCCAAATCCACTGCAGAGGAGGGGTGAGAGTCAGGGTCCCACCTCCCCTATCTGTCTCCAATCCAGTGGTGATCCAGGATAAAACCTCGAGAGTCCCATACACACGGTCACCCCACAACACACCTCACAGGCCAGGTGGGGACACACGGCCCCGTCCCTCCCTCCCAGGTATCATCATAGCTGCCAGCGTGTGACGGAAGGCAGGGTCCCTGCTTCCCGCTGAAGCACTATCGCCGGTCAGCAGGCTCACACACCTTGGCCTGTTGCTCCTAGAGGTCGCCTCTGCTATTCAGCCAAGGGGACCACCGTGCCCGGTGTCCCGGCTGAGCTCTGCTCAGCAAGCCCACCTACCTCCCCTGCCATGGACTCTCCTTCTTCTGCTTTTCCGAGCAGGAAGGGCCCAGCCTCACCTATGCAACCTGCAACCCCCAACAAGCTGAGGCTCCCCTCTTAAGACTTATAAGTCTATAGCCAGTGGCATCCAGCTGCCTGCCTTCCCTGCCTCCCCCAGGGTCCCTTCAGAGGGTCCTGGGCTTTCTGACCACCCAGAGGGTTCTCCGGCGATCACTCCAGCCACCCATCCCTTTTAGCTTCATCATCCTGGTTCAAGCAGTGTTCCTTCTCTATCAGACCTAGTGACTGTTGCTTTGGGCTCCCCAAGGCGAGAGGTGGCCCCGGACCAGTGGGTTGGAAAACAGGGTGACCAGAGAAGAGGGAAGCCTGAGGGGGGGGCGAGCGTTGGTCTTAACAGAGGGTGCATTGCCTGGGTGCCGTGGACGAGGCCAGCGTGTGTGGGGTGGGGAGGGCCGCCGCAACCCCAGGCACTACCTGTGAAGCTCTGGCTCCTTCCTCCATCTTCATCCCCTTTCCCTTCCAGCCCCTCTTTTCCAGGAATCTTGCCACACCCACACCTGTGCCCTCCCCTCCCCGGCCTGCCCACAGCTGCGGTGGCACAGCTGTGCTCTGCACCTGCCTCACCAGCTCTCTGCTCGCTTTTCTCTCTCCTGTTTTCTCTCTGCTTTCTCTCCAACTGCCAGCCGATTGGCTCCGGCAAGCCCATCCCGTCCTGAGAGCCCCAGGCCCTCCTTCAACCTCTAAACAGATCCCTCCTCTTCTCGGAGACCTCCCTTTCCAAGCCTGCCTGGGAGGCTGTTCTGTGACTTGACAGTGGCTCCCTCAGCCCCAAAGCCAGCCCCCTTCATCTGTGACTTGGTCTGTTGTAGTGGGGCGCTGACACCTCCAGGTGTGACCGTTGCTGAAAACTTGTGCCCCTCTCTGTGGTATGCCCCTGCCCTGTTCTATAAGTATCTATAAACACACACACACACACACAC
>NW_022293415.1:0-6259 GCF_002776525.5 Piliocolobus tephrosceles | reverse complement strand
GATTTTTTCCTTCATTTCAACTTTGGTGAATCTGGCAATTATGTGTCTTGGAGTTGCTCTTCTGGAGGAGTATCTTTGTGGCGTTCTCTGTATTTCCTGAATTTGAATGTTGGCCTGCCCTGCTAGGTTGGGGAAGTTCTCCTGGATGATATCCTGTAGAGTGTTTTCCAATTTGGTTCCATTTTCCCCCTCACTTTCAGGCACCCCAATCAGACGTAGATTTGGTCTTTTTACATAATCCCATACTTCTTGCAGGCTTTGTTCATTTCTTTTTCTTCTTTTTTCTTTTGGTTTCTCTTCTCGCTTCATTTCATTCATTTGATCCTCAATCGCTGATACTCTTTCTTTCAGTTGATCGAGTCGGTTACTGAAGCTTGTGGATTTGTCATATATTTCTCATGTCATGGTTTTCATCTCTGTCATTTTGTTTATGACCTTCTCTGCCTTAATTAGTCTAGCTGTCAATTCTTCCACTCTTTTTTCAAGATTTTTAGTTTCTTTGCGCTGGGTACGTAATTCCTCCTTTAGCTCTGAGAAGTTTGATGGAATGAAGCCATCTTCTCTCATTTCGTCAAAGTCATTCTCTGACCAGCTTTGATCCGTTGCTGGTGATGAGCTGCGCTCCTTTGCAGGGGGAGATGCGCTCTTATTTTTTGAATTTCCAGCTTTTCTGCCCTGCTTCTTCCCCATCTTCATGGTTTTATCTGCCTCTGGTCTTTGATGATGGTGACGTACTGATGGGGTTTTGGTATAGGTGTTCTTCCTGTTTGATAGTTTTCCCTCTAATAGTCAGGACCTTCAGCTGTAGGTCTGTTGGAGATTGCTTGAGGTCCACTCCAGACCCTGTTTGCCTGGGTATCAGCAGCAGAGGTTGCAGAAGATAGAATATTGCTGAACAGTGAGTGTACCTATCTGATTCTTACTTTGGAAGCTTCCTCTCAGGGGTGTACTCCTCCCTGTGAGGTGTGGGGTGTCAGACTGCCCCTAGTGGGGGATGTCTCCCAGTTAGGCTACTCAGGGGTCAGGGACCCACTTGAGCAGGCAGTCTGTCCCTTCTCAGATCTTGACCTCCATGTTGGGAGATCCACTGCTCTCTTCAAAGCTGTCTGACAGAGTCGTTCGTGTCTGCACAGGCCTCTGCTGCTTCCCCTGTTATTTTTTAACTGTGCCCTGTCCGCAGAGGTTGAGTCTACAGAGACAGGCAGGTTTCCTTGAGCTGCTGTGAGCTCCACCCAGTTCGAACTTCCCAGTGGCTTTGTTTACCTACTTAAGTCTCAGCAATGGTGGGCGCCCTCCCCCAGCCTTGCTGCTGCCTTGTGGTTAGATCGCCGCAGACTTCTGTGTTAGCAAGGAGGGAGGCTCTGTGGGCATGGGACCCTCCCGGCCTGGTGTGGGGTGTATTCTCCTGGTGTGCCTGTTTGCTTACAGTGCAGTATTGGGGTGGGAGTTACCCGATTTTCCAGGTGGAGTGTGTCTTAGTTCCCTGGGCCAGGAAAAGGGATTCCCTTCCCCCTTGCGCTTCCTAGGTGAGGCGATGCCTCACCCTGCTTCAGCTCTTGCTGGTCGGATGGCAGCAGCTGACCAGCACTGATTGTCTGGCACTCCCTAGTGAGATGACCCCAGTACCTCAGTTGAAAATGCAGAAATCACCGGTCTTCTGTGTCGCTCGCACTGGGAGTTGGAGACTGGACGGCGTGACCTTTCTATGCCGATTTTGCTGAGGGTTTTAATCATATAGGGACGCTGGATTTTGTCAACTGCTTTTTGTATGTCTATTGAGATGATCATATGATTTTTCTTTTAAATTCTGTTTATGTGGTGTATCACATTTATTGACTTACAGATGTTAAACCATCCCTGCATCCCTGATTTCATATCCCTGATACCCACTTGATCATGGTGGATTGTCTTTTTGATATTCTGGTGAATTCAGTTTGCTAGTATTTTGTTGAGGATTTTTGCAACTATATTCATCAGATATATTGGGCTGTAGTTTTTTTTGTTGTTGTTGTTGTTATCTCATTTGCTAGTTTTGGTATTAGAGTGATACTGGCTTCATAGAATGATTTAGAAATGATCCCCTCTTTCTCTATCTTTTGGAATAGTGTCAACAGGATTAGTACCAAGTCTTCTTTGAATATCTGATGGAATTTGGCTGTGAATCTGTCTGGTCTTAGACTTTTTTTTTGTTAGCAACTTTTAAATTGCCATTTCAATCTTGCTACTTTTCATTGGTCTGTTCAGAGTTTCTATTTCTTCCTGGTTTAATCTAGGAGGGTTGTGTATTTCCAGAAATTTATCCATCTCCTCTAGATTTTCTAGTTTATGTACATAGACATGTTCATGGTAGCATTGAATGATCTTTTGTATTTCTGTGGTATTTGTTGTAGTATCTTCTGTTTTGTTTCTAATTGAACTTATTCTTTACTTGGGTTATTTCACTAATAGTCTATCAATTTTATTTATCTTTTCAAATAGTCAGCTTTTTGTTTCATTTATCTTTTGTATTTTTGTTCATTTGTTTTTTCAATGTCATTTAATTCGGCTCTGATTTTTGTTATTTCTTTTCTTCTGCTGGGATTGGGTTTGGTTTGTTCTTTTTTCTCTAGTTACTTGAGGTGTGATCTTAGACTCTCTATTTGTGCTGTTTCAAACTTTTTGATATAGGCATTTAAGGCTATGAACTTTCTTGGTACTGCCTTTGCTGTATAGCAGAGGTTTTGATAGGTTGTTTCACTATTATCATTCAGTTCAAATAATTTTTTAAATTTCCATCTTGATTTCATTGTGGACACAATGATCATTCAAGAGCAGGTTATTTAATTTCTATATATTTGCATGGTTTTGAAGGTTCCTTTTGAAGTTGATTTCCAATTTTTATTTTTTATTTTTTGAGATGGAGTTTTGCTCTTGTCACCCAGGCTGGAGTGCCATGGCTCACTGCAACCTCTGCCTCCCAGGTTCAATTGATCCTCCTGTCTCACCCTCCCAAGTACCTGGGATTACAGGCGTGCACCACCACATCCAGTTAAATTTTGTATTTTTAGTAGAGACAGGGTTTCGCCCCATGTTGGTCAGGCTGGTCTTGAACTCCCGACCTCAGGTGATCCACCTGCCTCGGCCTCTAAAAGTGCTGGGATTACAGGCATGAGCCAGTGTGTCTGGCTGATTTCTAGTTTTATTCCATTGTGGTCTGAGAGAGAGTACTTGCTATAATTTGTTTTTCTTAAATTTGTTGAAAATTGTATTGTGGCCTATCATATGGTCTATCTTGGAGAATGTTGCATGTGCTGATGAATAGAATGTGTATTCTGCAGTTGTTGGGTAGAATGTTCTGTAAATATCTGTTAAGTCCATTTGTTCCAGGGTATTGTTTAAGTGTTTATTTGTTGACTTTCTCTCTTGATGACCTCTCTAGTGCTATCAGTGCAGTACTGAAGTCCCCACTGTTATTGTGTTGCTATCTATCTCATTTCTTAGGTCTAGTAGTAATTGTTTTATAAATTTGGGAATGCCAGTGTTAGGTGCTATATATTTAGGGTTGTGATATTTTCCTGTTGGACTAGTCCTTTTATCATTATATAATGTCCTTCTTTGTCTTTTTTAACTGCTGTTGTTGTAAAGTTTGTTTTGTCTGATATAAAAATAGCAACTCCTGCTCACTTTTGGTGTCCATTTGCATGGAATATCTTTTCCACCCCTTTACCTTAAGTTTATGTGAGTCCTTAGGTGTCAGGTGAGTCCTTTGAAGACAGCAGGTACTTGGCTGGTAAATTCTTACCCATTCTGCCATTCTAAGTCTTGTAAATGGAGCATTTAGGGCATTTACATTTAATGTTAGTATTGAGACGTGAGGTACTATTCTATTCATTGTGCTGTTGCCTGAATACCATGGGTTTTCTTTCATTGTGTTGTTATTTATTAGGTTCTGTGAGATTTATGCTTTCTGGAGATTCTGTTTTGGTGTATTTCAAGGATGTGTTTCAAGATTTAGAGCTCCTTTTAGCAGTTCTTGTAGTGCTGGCTTGGTAGTGGCAAATTCTCTTAGCATTTGTTTCTCTGTAAAAGACTGTATCTTTCCTTCATTTATGAAAACTTAGTCTTGCTGGCTACAAAATTCTTGGCTGATAATTTTTTGGTTTAAGGGGGGTAAAGATAGGACCCTAATCTATTCTAGCTTGTATGTTTTTTGCTGAGAAATCTGCTGTTAATCTGATAGGTTTTCCTTTATAGGTTACCTGATGTTTTTGCCTCATACCTCTTAAGATTCTTTTCTTTGTCTTGACTTTAGATAACCTGATGACTGTGTGCCTAGGTGGTGATCTTTTTGCAATGTATTTTCCAAGTGTTTTTTGAGCTTCTTGTATTTGGATGTCTAGATCTCTAGCAAGGCTAGGGAAGTTCTCCTCAATTATTCCCTCAAATATGTTTCCAAACTTTTAGATTTCTCTTCTTCCTTGGGAACACTAATTATTCATAGATTTGTTCATTTAACATAATCCAAAACTTCTTGGAGGCTTTGTTTATTTTTTAAATTGTTTTTCCTTTGTCTTTGTCAGATTGGGTTAACTTGAGAGCCTTGTCTTCAACCTTTGAAGTTCTTTCTTCTATTTGTTCAATTCTATTGCTGAGATTTTCCACTGCATTTTGCACTTCTCTAAGCGTGTCCTTCATTTCCAGAAGTTGTGATTGTTTTTTATTTATCCTACCTATTTCGCCAGAGATTTTTCCATTCATATCCTGCATTTTTTTTTTTTTATTTCTTTAAGTTGGACTTTACCTTTTTCTGGTGCCTCCTTGATTGGCTTAAGAGTCAACTTGAATTCTTTTTCTGGCAATTCAGTGATTTCATCTTGGTTTGGATCCATTGCTGGTGAGCTAGTGTGATCTTTTGGGGCTGTTATGGAACATTGTTTTGCCATTTTAATAGAATTGTCTTTCTGGTTCCTTCTCATTTGTGTAGACTATGTCAGAGGGAAGATCTGGGACTCAAGGCTGCTGTTCAGATTCTTTTGTCCCACAGGGTGCTCCCTTTATGTGGTGCTCTCCCCTTTCCCCCACGGATGGGGATTTCTGAGAGCTGAACTGTAGTGATTATTTCTCTACTGGATCTAGCTACCCAGCAGAGCTACTGGGTTCTGGGCTGGTACTTGGGAGTATCTGCAAAGAGTCCTGTGATGTGATGTGTCTTCAGATCTCTTGGTCATGGATACCAGCACTTGCTCCAGTGGAGGAAGCAGGGGAGTGAAGCATACTCTGTGAGGGTCCTTGGTTGTATTTTTGTTAAGTGTGCTAGTTTTGTGTTAGCTGGCCTCCAGCCAGGGGATGGCACTTTCAAGAGCACATCAGCTGTGGTAGTATATAGGCAGGATCAGGTGGTGGGTGGGGCCATGGAACTCCTACAAAAGTATGTCCTTTTTCTTCAGCTACAAGGGCCAGTAGAGAAAGACCATCAGGTGGGGGCAGGGTTAGGTGCCTCTGAGCTCAGACTCTTGTTGGGCTGGGCTGGCTGTAGCTGCTGTGGGAGATGGGTGTGTGGATCCTAGGCCAGTGGAGTTATATTTCCAGGGGAATCATCACCGCCTCTGGTGTGTCACATAGGTTGCCAGGGAAGTGGGGAAAAGCTGGCAGCCAAAAGCCTCACCCAGCTCCCATGCAACCCATAGCGCAAAAGGCTGGTCTCACTCTAACCACGCCCCCACAACAGCACTCAGTTTATGTCCAGGCAGCTGGTGAGCAGGGCTAGGAACTTGCCCCAGGCTAAATGCCTCCCAGCTGAGAAAGCAAGCTGACTGATTGTTTCTTGGCTGTCCCATGGACCCTGCAGTAGCATCCACTTCCTTCAAAGGGTCTGTGGATTCCCTTGGCTTTCCTGGTATGTTCCTGTGGTAGTTCTTGGAGCAAAAGTTCACGATGTGGGTCTCCATGCACTGCTTTCTCTGTTGAAGTGGGAGCTGCAAGTTAGTTTTGCCTCCTATTTGCCATTTTCCTGCCATCCCCATGATGTAGTCTTTTATCCCTTACCCCATCCCACCCATCCCTCCAGGTCCCCAAAGTTCATTGTATAACTCATGCCTTTGCATCCTCATAAGTTAGCTCCCACTTATAGGTAAGAACATACAATATTTGGTTTTTAATTCCCGAGTTACCTCGCTCAGAATAACGGCATTCAGCCCCATCCAAGTTGCTGCAAAAGATATTATTTTGTTCCTTTTCATGGCTGAGTAGTATTCCATGGTGTGTGTGTGTGTGTGTGTGT
>NW_022293414.1:0-1806 GCF_002776525.5 Piliocolobus tephrosceles | reverse complement strand
AGAAGAAAAAGAAATGAACAAAGCCTGCAAGAAGTATGGGATTATGTCAAAAGACCAAATCTACGTCTGATTGGGGTGCCTGAAAGTGAGGGGGAAAATGGAACCAAATTGGAAAACACTCTACAGGATATCATCCAGGAGAACTTCCCCAACCTAGCAGGGCAGGCCAACATTCAAATTCAGGAAATACAGAGAACACCACAAAGATACTCCTCCAGAAGAGCAACTCCAAGACACATAATTGCCAGATTCACCAAAGTTGAAATGAAGGAAAAAATCTTAAGGGCAGCCAGAGAGAAAGGTCGGGTTACCCACAAAGGGAAGCCCATCAGACTGACAGCAGATCTCTCAGCAGAAACTCTACAAGCCAGAAGAGAGTGGGGGCCAATATTCAACGTTCTTAAAGAAAAGAATTTTAAACCCAGAATTTCATATCCAGCCAAACTAAGTTTCATAAGTGAAGGAGAAATAAAATTCTTTACAGATAAGCAAATGCTTATAGATTTTGTCACCACCAGGCCTGCCTTACAAGAGACCCTGAAGGAAGCCCTAAACATGGAAAGGAACAACCAGTACCAGTCATTGCAAAAACATGCCAAAATGTAAAGACCATCGAGGCTAGGAAGAAACTGCATCAACTAATGAGCAAAATAACCAGTTAATATCATAATGGCAGGATCAAGTTCACACATAACAATATTAACCTTAAATGTAAATGGACTAAATGCTCCAACTAAAAGACACAGACTGGCAAACTGGATAAAGAGTCGAGACCCATCAGTCTGCTGTCTTCAGGAGACCCATCTCACATGCAGGGACATACATAGGCTCAAAATAAAGGGATGGAGGAAGATCTACCAAGCCAATGGAGAACAAAAAAAAGCAGGGGTTGCAATCCTAGTCTCTGATAAAACAGACTTTAAACCATCAAAGATCAAAAGAGACAAAGAAGGCCACTACATAATGGTAAAGGGATCAATTCAACAAGAAGAGCTAACTATCCTAAATATATATGCACCCAATACAGGAGCACCCAGATTCATAAAGCAAGTCCTTAGAGACTTACAAAGAGACTTAGACTCCCATACAATAATAATGGGAGACTTCAACACTCCACTGTCAACATTAGACAGATCAACGAGACAGAAAGTTAACAAGGATATCCAGGAATTGAACTCATCTCTGCACCAAGCGGACCTAGTAGACATCTATAGAACTCTCCACCCCAAGTCAACAGAATATACATTCTTCTCAGCACCACATCGCACTTATTCCAAAATTGACCACATAATTGGAAGTAAAGCACTCCTCAGCAAATGTACAAGAACAGAAATTATAACAAACTGTCTCTCAGACCACAGTGCAATCAAACTAGAACTCAGGACTAATAAAATCAATCAAAATCGCTCAACTACATGGAAACTGAACAACCTGCTCCTGAATGACTACTGGGTACATAACAAAATGAAAGCAGAAATAAAGATGTTCTTTGAAACCAATGAGAACAAAGATACAACATACCAGAATCTCTGGGACACATTTAAAGCAGTGTGTACAGGGAAATTTGTAGCACTAAATGCCCACAAGAGAAAGCAGGAAAGATCTAAAATTGACACTCTAACATCACAATTAAAAGAACTAGAGAGGCAAGAGCAAACACATTCAAAAGCTAGCAGAAGGCAAGAAATAACTAAGATCAGAGCAGAACTGAAGGAGATAGAGACACAAAAAACCCTCCCAAAAATCAATGAATCCAGGAGTTGGTTTTTTGAAAAGATCAACAAAATTGACAGACCGCTAGCAAGA
>NW_022293413.1:0-1610 GCF_002776525.5 Piliocolobus tephrosceles | reverse complement strand
GACCTAAACGTTTCACTTTTGCTTCACTGATTTTGTGGTGTCTGAGACGTGATATTAGGGAGCCCATTACAGCCTATGGTGGAAAAGGAAATATTCTCAGATAAAAAATAGAAAGATGCTTCCTGAGAAACTGCTTTGTGATTGGTCAACTTATCTCGCAGAGTTACATCATTCTTTTCATGGAGCAGTTTGTTAGCACTATTTTTGTGGAATCTGCAGAGGGATATTTGGAAGTGCATAGAATCCTAAGGTGATAAAAGAAAATTCTTCAGGTAAAAACTGGATGTTTTCTGAGAAACTCGTTGTGATATGTGCATTCATTTCATAGAGATAAACGTTTCCGTTGAGGGAGCACTTTGGCATCACTGTTTTTGTCATGTCTGAGAAGGGATATTTGGAAGCACATTGAAGCCTATGGTGGAAAAGAAAATATCCTCATATAAAAACTAGAAAGAAGCTATCTGAGAAAACGTTTTGTCATGAGTTAATTCATCTCTCACAGTGACACAATTCTTTTTATGGAGCAGTTTGGTATCACTGTTTTTGGGGAATGTGAGAAGGGATATTTTTAATCGCTTTGAAGCCTGTGGTGACAAAGGAAATATCCTCAGATAAAAACAAGAAAGAAGCTTTCTGAGAAAGTTCTTTGTGATGTGTGAATTCATCTCACAGAGTTACACCTTTCCTTTCATGGAGCAGTTTGCTAACACTCTTTTTGTGGGATCTGCAAAGGGATATTTTGGAGTGCATTGAGGCCTACAGTTAAAAAGGAAATACCCTCAGATAAAAACCAAAAGGTAGCTTTCTGAGAGACTACTTTGTGATGTGTGAATTCATCTCACAGAGATACACTGTCCTTTACATTGATGAGTTTCCTAACACTGTTTTCTTGGAATCTACAATGGGATATTTTGGAGTGCATTGAAGATTAGGGTGACAATGGAAATATCCCCAGACAAAAACTAGAAAGAAGCTTTCTGAGAAAGTGCTTTGTGTTGGGTGAATTCATCTCACAGAGTTACATGACTCTTTTCATGGAGCAGTTTGGTCGCACTGTTTTTACGGAATCTATAAAGGGATATTCGGGAGCTTCTAGAGGCCTATAATGAAAAGGAAATAACTTCAGATAAAATCTGCAGAGAAGCTTTTTGAGAAACGGTTTTCTGATGTGTGTATTCATATCATAGAGTTTAAACTTTTTCTTGATGGAGCAGTTCAGCATCACTGTTTTTATGGTATCTGAGAGGAAACATTTGGGATCACATTCAAGCCTACAGTGAAAAAGGAAATATTATCAGATTTAAACTAGAAAGAAGCTTTCTGAGAAACTGCTTTGTGTTGGGTGAATTCATCTCACAGAGTTTCAATTTTATTTTCATTGAGAAGTTTGCTAACATGGTTTTTGTAGAATCTCCAAAGGGTTATTCGAGAGTGTATAGAGTTCAATGGTGAAAAAAGAAATATATTCAGTTAAAAACAGAAGAGAAGCTTTCTGAGAAACTCCATTGTGATGTGTGCATTGATCTCATAGAGCTAACCATTTCTGTTGAGGGAGCACTTTGACATCACTGTTTGGGTGGTGTCTGAGAAGGGTATTTGGGAACACATTT
>NW_022293412.1:0-4777 GCF_002776525.5 Piliocolobus tephrosceles | reverse complement strand
CAACTTATTCCTCAGGAAGCAGTTTGCTAACCCTCTTTTCGTGGATCCTGCACAGTGATATTTTGGGAGGCAACTCGCGCTCATTGAGAAAAAACAAGTATCCTCAGAGAACAACAAGAGAATAGCTTCCTGAGGGATTGCTTTCTGATGTGTGGCTTCATCACACAGAGTTCCACCGTTCCCTTCTTGGAACAGTTTGCTAAGAGTCTTGTCGTGGATTCTGCAATGTGATATGTTGGGGCACATTGAGGGCTATGTATAGAAAGGATATATCCTCAGACAGACACTGGAAAGAAGCCTTCTGAGAAACTGCACTGCGATGTGTGAATGCAACTCACAGAGTTAACCGTTTCTCTTCGGCCTACAGTTTGCTAACACAGTTTTCTGGAAATCTGCAATATTATATTATTAGCCCAGTGAAGCTAATGGTGACAAAGGAAATATCCTCATATGAAACCCAGAAAGAAGCTTCCTTAGAAACTTCTCCTTGATATGTGCATTCACCTCACAGTGTTACAGTTATGATTCGTGGAGCAGTCCATTGACACTGTTTTTGAAGAACCTAAAAAGGTTACTTTGGATCGCTTTGAGGCCTACTCTGATACAGGAAATATCATCAGTTCGAAACGAGAGAGAAGCTTTCTGAGAAATTTCTTTGTGATCTCTGTATTCTTCTCAGAGAGTTACAACTTATTCCTCAGGAAGTAGTTTTCTAAGACTCTTTTCGTGGAATCTGCAGAGTGATATTTGGGGGCCAATTCGGGCCCAATGTGAAAAAGCAAGTATGCTCAGAGAACAACTAGAGAATAGCATTCTGAGAGATTGCTTTCTGATGTGTGACTTCATGACAGAGAGTTCCACACTTCCCTTCTTGGAATAGTTTGCTAGCATTCTTGTCGTGGATTCTGTAATGTGATATTTGGGAGCTCATTGAGGGCTATGGTGAGAAAGCATATATCATCACACAGACACTGGAAGGAAGCCTTCTGAGAAACTGCACTGCGATGTGTGAATGTAACTCAGAGACTTACATATTTCTCTTTGGCCAACAGTTTGCTAACACTGTTTTCTTGATATCTGCAATGGTATATTTCTTAGCGCTGTGAACCTAATGGTGACAAAGGGAATATCCTCATATGAAACCTAGAAAGAAGCTTCCTTAGTAACTTCTTGTTGATGTGTGAATTCATCTCACAGAGTTACATTTGTTTTTCGTGGAGCAGGCCACTAACACTGTCTTTGAAGAACCTACGAAAGGTTACTTTGGATCGCTTTGAGGCCTACCCTGATAAAGGAAACATCATCAGTTAAAAACGAGAGAGAAGCTTTCTGAGAAATTTCTTTGTGATCTCTGAAATCATCTCACAGAGTTGCAACTTATTCCTCAGGAAGCAGTTTGCTAAGACTCTTTTCGTGGAATCTGCAAAGTGATATTTGGGAGCCAATTCGGGCCCATTGTGAAAAAGTAAGTATCCTCAGAGAACAACTAGAGAATAGGTTTTTGAGAGATTGCTTTCTGATGTGTGACCTTATCACACAGAGTTCCACCCTTCCCTTCTTGGAATAGTTTGCTAACAGTCTTGTCGTCGTTTCTGCAATGTGATATTTGGTAGCTCATTGAGGGCTATGGTGAGAAAGGATATATCCTCAGACAGACATTGGAAGAAAGCCTTCTGAGAAACTGCACTGTGATGTGTGAATGTAACTCACAGACTTACACATTTCTCTTTGGCCAACAGTTTGCCAACACAGTTTTCTGGAAATCTGCAATGCGATATTTCTTAGTGCAGTGAAGCTAATGATGACAAAGAAAATATCCTCATATGAAACTTAGAAAGAAGCTTCCTTAGAAACTTCTTGTTGATGTGTGAATTCATCTCGCAGAGTTACACTTATGTTTCATGGAGCAGGCCATTAACACTGTCTTTGAAGAACCTACGAAAGGTTACTTTGGATCGCTTTGAGGCCTACGCTGATTATGGAAATATCATGAGTTCAAAACGAGAGAGAAGCTTTCTGAGAAATTTCTTTGTGATGTCTGAAATCATCTCACAGAGTTACAACTTATTCCTCAGGAAGCAGTTTGCTAAGACTTTTTTCTTGGAATTTGCACAGTGATATTTGGGAGCCAAGTCGGACCCATTGTGAAAAAGTAAGTATCTTCAGAGAACAACTAGAGAATAGGTTTTTGAGAGATTGCTTTCTGATGTGTGACTTCATGACACAGAGTTACACCCTTCCCTTCTTGGAACAGTTTGCTAACAGTGTTGTCGTGGATTCTGCAGTGTGATATTTGGGAGCTCATTCTGGGCTATGGTGAGAAAGGATATATCCTCAGACAGACACTGGAAAGAAGCCTTCTGAGAAACTGCACTGCGATGTGTGAATGCAACTCACAGAGTTACACGTTTCTCTTCTGCCAACAGTTTGCTAACACAGTTTTCTGAAAATCTGCAATGGGATATTTCTTAACACAGTGAAGCTAAAAGTGACAAAGGAAATATCATCATCAAACCTAGAAAGGAGCTTCCTTAGAAACTTCTTGTTGTTGTGTGAATTCATCTCACAGTAACACTTATGTTTCGTGGAGCAGGCCATTAACACTGTCTTTGAAGAACCTAAGAAAGGTTACTTTGGAAGGCTTTGAGGCCTACGCTGATAAAGGAATTATCATGAGTTGAAAACGAGAGAGAAGCTTTCTGAGAAATTTCTTTGTGATCTCTAAATTCATCTCACAGAGTTACAACTTATTCTTCAGGAAACAGTTATCTAAGACTCTTTTCGTGGAATCTGCACAGTGATATTTGGGAGCCACTTCGGGCCCATTGTGAAAAAGCAAGTGTCCTCAGAGAACAACTAGAGAGTAGCTTTCTGAGAGATTGCTTTCTGATGTGTGACTTCATCACACAGAGTTCCACCATTCCCTTCCTGGAACAGTTTCCTAACAGTCTTGTTGTGGATTCTGCAATGTGATATTTTGGAGCACATTGAGGGCTATGTTGAGCAAGGATATATCCTCAGACAGACACTGGAAAGAAGCCTTCTGAGAAACTGCACTGCGATGTGTGAATGCATCTCACAGAGTTACACATTTGTCTTTGATCAACAGTTTGCTAACACAGTTTTCTGGAAATCTGCAATGGTATATTTCATAGCACAGTGAAGCTAATGGTGACAAAGGAAATATCCTCGTATGAAACCCAGAAAGAAATTTCCTTAGAATCTTCTGGTTGATGTGTGCATTCATCTCACAGAGTTACAGTTATGTTTTGTGGAGCAGGCCATTAACACTGTCTTTGAAAAACCTAAGAAAAGTTAGTTTGGATCGCTTTGAGACCTACACTGATAAAGGAAATATCATGAGTTAAAAACGAGAGAGAATCTTTCTGAGAAATTTGTTTGTGATCACTGAATTCATCTCACAGGGTTACAACTTATTCCTCAGGAAGCAGTTTGCTAAGACTCTTTTCGTGGAATCTGCACAGTGATATTTGGGAGCCAATTCGGGCCCAATGTGAATTAGCAAGTATCCTCAGAGAACAACTAGAGAATAGCTTTCAGAGAGATTGCTTTCTGATGTGTGACTTCATGATACAGAGTTCCACCCTTCCCTTCTTGGAACAGTTTGTTAACAGTCTTTAGTGGATTCTGCAGTGTGATATTTGTGAGCTCATTGAAGGCTATGGTGAGAAAGGATATATCCTCAGACAGACACTGGAAAGAAGCCTTCTGAGAAGCTGCACTGCGATGTGTGAATGCAACTCACTGAGTTACCAGTTTCTCTTTGGCCAACAGTTTGCAAACACAGTTTTCTGGAAATCTGCAATATGATATTTCTTAACGCAGTGAAGCTAAAGGTGACAAAGGAAATATCCTCATATGAAACCTAGAAAGAAACTTCCTTAGAAACTTCTTGTTGATGTGTGAATTCATCTCACAGAGTTACACTTATGTTTCGTGGAGCAGGCCATTAACATTGTCTTTGAACAACCTAAGAAAGGTTACTTTGGATCGCTTTGAGGCCTACGCTGATAAAGGAATTATCATGAGTTAAAAACGAGAGAGAAGCTTTCTGAGAAATTTCCTTGTGGTCTCTGAATTCATCTCTGGGAGTTGCAACTTATTCCTCAGGAAGCAGTTTGCTAAGACTCTTTTCGTGGAGTCTGCACAGTGATATTTGGGAGCTGTTTGGACGAGCAGAGGCAAGATGGTGCACTTCCGGGTTCTTCATCACCCTCCCAAATCTTCCCATGCACGAAAATGCAGCTGGAGCCCAGGGAGGGTGCAGACCAACTGGGCATGTGCCAGGTGACGTCGATCTGAAGAGAGCTTGGGGGAGGGGCACTCGGCCAGCCTTCTTTGCCGGAGGCCAGCAGACTTCTTCTCCACACCTTAGGTTACTAAAATAAACTTGCAGTTTTTCGCCTGACCTTTGCCTACTTGCTGGTTCTTTTGAGCTCGCTCTGGTAGTCTTAGAAAAACAAGACAGATGATGCCGAACCCGGGAGGAGACCCCTCCTCAGGGCCCCCAGGGTCCGGGGAGCCTCCTCCTCCTCGTTCCATGCCGCGGACTGACCAGGACCTGATACCCGCTTTGCTCACTCTCATGGCCTCTCTGGGGTAAGTGCCCTTGTCTCCTCTTTACTACCCTCGGCCAAAATCCTGCGCAGGTCCGAGGTCCATTTGGAGGCACCATGTGGCTCGGAGACCCGTTCAGGACGGAGACGTCTGCCTGAAGGTAATCTCCACCTTGGCTTCAAGAGCCTCCAGTCTGTCT
>NW_022293411.1:0-1198 GCF_002776525.5 Piliocolobus tephrosceles | reverse complement strand
TTACACCTAGTATGAGCCAGGCATGTGGTTATTTGCATTGTGTATGATAAAACTTTTTTCAATGTAGATAATAACCTTGTGAGTTGACTATAAATATCCTTGCTTTATGGCTAGAAAATATACGTCTCTGAAAGGTGAAATAATTTGCCCAAAATGATATTCTACTCAGGTAGTGAGGATAGGAAAGTTTTCGAATTAGCCACAAAGTCATTAATAATAATTAGATACCAAAAGTGAATTAGAATTGTAATGTTAGATTGAGGTGTGCTTTCTCATCTCTGCTCTACCCTTATGTATATGGTGAACACATACATTCACTGTGTGTTTTTATGAGAGGTAGAGATGGAGCTTGCTTTTAAAGGACAACTTGCCTGTGGGTATCAAGTTAATCAATAAAGGCATTTACTACAAAATCGCATTGCTTTTAAAGATATATCAAAAAATCAAAATAATGTGGAAATATTAATGTATTAGAGATTTTACTGGGTCCACATTCATTATCAGATGTAACTAACTTTTTAAAAATTTATTATACTTTAAGTTCTGGGATACATGTGCAGAATATGCAGGTTTGTTACATAGGTACACATGTGCCATGGTGGTTTCCTACACCCATCAACCCATCACCTACATTAGGTATCTCTCCTAATGCTAACCCTCCGCCAGACCCCCAAGCCCCCGACAGACCCCGGTGTGTGCTGTTCCCCTCCCAAGGTCCATGTGTTCTCATTGTTCAACTCCCACTTCTGAGTGAGAACATGTGGTGTGTGGTTTTCTGTTGTTGTGTTAATTTGCTCTGGATGATGGTTTCCAGCTTCATCCATGTCCCTGCAAAGGACATTAACTCATCTTTTTTATGGCTGTATAGTATTTCATGTTGTATATGTGCCACATTTTCTTTATCTACTCTATCATTGATGGGCATTTGGGTTGGTTTCAAGTCTTTGCTACTGTGAACAGTGCTGCAATGAACATATGTGTGTGAGTTGGTATCTCATTGTGGTTTTGATGTGCAGTTCTCTAATGACCAGTGATGTTGAGCTTTTTTTCATATGTTTGTTGGCCACATAAATGTCTTATTTGAAAAGTGTCTGTTCATATCCTTTGCCCACTTTTTGATGTGGTTGTTTGATTTTTTCTTGTAAATGTGTTTGAGTTCTTTGTAGGTTCTGGATATTAGCCCTTTGTCAGATGGATA
>NW_022293410.1:0-26756 GCF_002776525.5 Piliocolobus tephrosceles | reverse complement strand
AATTAAGAAATTGAAACTAGGGCCGGGCGCGGTGGCTCAAGCCTGTAATCCCAGCACTTTGGGAGGCCGAGACGGGCGGATCACGAGGTTAGGAGATCGAGACCATCCTGGCTAACACAGTGAAACCCCGTCTCTACTAAAAAAATACAAAAAACTAGCCGGGCGAGGTGGCGTGTGCCTGTAGTCCCAGCTACTCGGGAGGCTGAGGCAGGAGAATGGCATAAACCCAGGAGGTGGAGCTTGAAGTGAGCTGAGATCTGGCCACTGGCCACTGTACTCCAGTCCGGGCGACAGAGCGAGACTCCGTTTCAAAAAAAAAAAAAAAAAAGAAAAAGAAAAAAAGAAAAAAGAAATTGAAACTAGAAAACACAAAGAAATTCTTTATAATTAAATTATGACTATATACTTCTACACAATATTTACATCTAAAAAAGATGTGTGTATGTGTATATATATGTGTGTGTGTATATACGTGTGTGTGTGTATATATATATATCTCCTGCAATTGCATTATACATCAGATTAACTTGAGTTTTATATCTCCTATTCCCATGCAAGTGACATTTATATTATAAATTATAGAAGGAGATTTGTTGCTATATAAAGTAACTCTATATATTTTGACCAATTATATTTTAAGTATTTGTGGTTGTAAGGGATCCAAGGAACATTGTTATTGTGCAGAATTTACCTGAGAATAAAATGCATTGGGATAGTTCTGTGGGAGTCTTGAACTTCCAAGACCCTAAACTAGTAGATGAGCTGAAGGGGAGATAGAGTGGGTCAACTAGTTCTTAAGCCTTCCTAGTATTTCTCTCCATTGAGTACTGAAGAAAAGGGGCACATTTCATAAAATGATTAAGACCCAGTGAAAACTATTCTCTTGTATGTTAAAATATAATCTAAACATTAAAAGAGGATGTTATTTCCTTTCTCATTGCTCTTTATGCAGTAGGTGCTAAGAGATGCAGCTAACAAAGAAAATTATTATAAATCTTCATTGTCCCTATTTATCTAATGTCTGTTCTGGCCCTAGGAACTACAGTGTGAATCAGTCTCCCTACCATTATTTTGGGAACCACCATTTAACACTGTTGCAGTTTTCTTGGAGGCAGACCAAATAGAAAGAATTCTTTTTTCAGAGAAGAGGTGCATGAGAACATGGAATGAGAACTCCTTAGGATAAATTGTAGCTGGCTGAAAAACAAAGTGATACAGATTTCTGTCACTAAAGAGGATTCTTGACAAGTGAACACCTGTCTCGTAATAAGTGTTCATCTTTTATCTCTGTACTCCTGCTAGAAAGTGTCTTTCTAACCCCTTTTGTTCTGACATGGTAGGAGTCAGGATAGTGTACTCTCATGCTTTTTAATCTTTCTTTCCATTTGCTACTCTTCATCTTTTCTGGCTAAATTATATTTTGTGCAAAATGGCCAATTAATATTTCATCCAACATTTCAAGTCCTATTTAATATTTTAAGCATCTGTGCTTCTAAGTTTCTTATGTAAGGACAATTCTTTTCAGTAGCTATTAATAAGTAGTAATTAGCCAGAAGGTAGCACACTTGGTATGAACATTTAGTGATAATTAAGTCCCTGATCTTAGTCTTAACGTGTGAATGTGTAACCATTCAAAATGTTTAAGGTGGACAATGAAGCACATGGACCCACTACTAACCGTGGAAAAATGGAGATGAAAGGGTGATAAAGAACTGCAATGTCAACACCTGATTCTGAGGGTATTACTGAGAAGCTTTAGCTAGAGATGTGGAACCAAACGAGAAAGTAGGAACGTGATATTTGGTTGGTGCAATGAACATAAGAAACATGCAAACAGAAGTAAAGCCTTAAGAAAAATATTTTTTTCCAATGGGCAACAGGATTCTGTGAAAGAATAAACTTGACTGATACTTTCTATCACAGAAGCCCTTGACCTGAGATCAATAGAGAACTGGAAATGATTGAAAGCTCTGTAAGGTACTTCTGGTATTTTCACCACTTCAGAAATCCTAACAAAGTATGCACTTAGCCATGAGAAGTTTATACACACTAACTATAATCCCAAGTGTTTTTTCTTGCTTTAGAGGCACGTTAGTATGATATGGAAATGCAGCTCATATGGCTATCATTTTAGTAGACTAGTGATGGCAGAAAGTAATGTAAGAGGTAGTATACCTTTCAAAAATACATTCTCCTTCTCCCTACCACATTCACGGGAGGCTTATGCTACCCAGGCCTTTGATTTTAGATTCAGCATGGGAACTCTTTAGTTCAGGGACGCCACAAGATAGACACAGGGTCTTAAAAATGAGTTTATACAGTTTGATGTTTTCCTTGCATCTTTGCTGTTAACATGAGGAAAATGTACATTCTCTAGCCTGCTGTTGAAATACACTTTTGGAGTAGAACTTGCTCCAAACAGGTCTTTAAAGCCACTTAGCTTTACCCACCTGAAACACCAGCCAACCCACAAACACTCAAGGAAAAGCAATCCTTATTGTATGATACTGAGATATTATTTATTTATTTTTTGCATTGTTTTTGACAGCTGCACCCAGTGAGTGCTAAGAAATTAAGCCAGAAAATTAGACAAAGCCTAAGTTATTTGATAGATAAATAGTAAGTCGTTTTGAAAGACTTTTAGGAAGACTCCGAATTCCCATTTAGATAGGTCATTTCACTGAATCTGCGGAACATACATTCTGAATCGGGATGGTGGCAGAAGTTTAAAGATGACAGTGATAGAGGAAAGGGAATGTATATATAAATTCAATACAAATTATTTATTTGTATCATGAATTTGTATACACAAATTCAATACCAATTATTCTTAACATAATAGGTATTTGACAGCTATTTGCAAGTACAGAGGTATTACCTCTCAGCTCCAAATTTATTGTCTATTACATGCTCTGTGATAATAAAAATGGACACTCTAGAACGTTTCTTCTTTATAGCAGGAAAGAAATCTTCTGCTATAGAAAGGAAAATATTTCTCCTCCTGGTTTGTGTGTGCTTCTTGTGCCCTTTTCTTCCTCCTGCTATACAGATACAATTCATATTATGCAGTTTCTCGGTAAGTTGGCAGCCTCATTTCTGGCCTGGTTACCACCACATCACAGTTCTCTTAGGAAGGACGTAGTGCACCCCAGGCCTTTTGTTGTTCATTCTGTGAACAGGCTCCTCCTTCCTTAATTCCCTCTACGCGCTCGTTCATATGCCTAGTCTACCTGCATCCCTTGGGTATATCAGGAATCACCTGACACAGACAGAGCCCCACACCACTCAGCCATTTAGAAATCCCTGGGTGTGGACTTTCTCTGTGGACCTTTCCACAAGGCTTTGTCATCTCTGCCCCATAGTGTTGTCACCCGCTTGAAAATCCCAGCCACAATTTTTACCAATCTATACCCCGAACAGGTATTTTCTGCTTACCTGGCAATTGTAAACCAACTTTGGCCAAGTTGAACCCAGAGAATTACTCCATCATCTGGTGAGCTGCCACCATACCTACTCCATTAATGTCTGAAACACAATATTGGGAAGAAAATGCCACTTCCAAGTTTGTCTCTTCTTGCGATTCTCTCTTTCAGACCTAGGGTATTTTTTAAATAATTATCCTTACCTTTTATTCTTCTGATATAATTGATAATTCTTTATGTTAAATTTTACCATTTAAAATTAATGTGTAGTTTATTTATCCTGATTGAATTCTAATTGATACAGATCATTGCTTAATTAATTGCAGAAATTAAGAATAATGTCAAGGAGGATTCTAAGATGTGGAATCGTTGACTGATAATTCATGAAGTAGTAGCAAGTAGGAAAAGAAAATCAATTCCAGTTTAAATCTGGATAATGGGAAACACTTGGAGAGCATTCCGAGGTAATTGGCCATCAGGCAGCGAGATAAGGTAACTAAAGTTTGATGGAGAGAGGACAGATAGGAGATATAAATTACTGAGTCATCAGCATTCAAGAGCAAGTCAAAATTACGAGAGTGGAAGTGATCACCTAAACGAAGTATGATGCATGATAAAAGCAGAAACTCCAGGACAGAAATCTAGGGAACTCTAATATTTAATAACTTCTAAGAAAAATATAGAAGTAGCCATGAGAGGAAATTAGATATTTCCTCAAGTATGGAGTGATTAGTGATGCCAAATATTAGAGAACACTGTATTAATATGAAGTATGAAGAAACATCCATTCAATTTGGCAATTCAATTACATTAAAAGATTTTTAGTTCTTTTTCTAGACTAGGAACTAAACTCTCATGAGTTGGGAAGAAAATGTCAGGTGAGATGACAGAGACCTCTAGGGTATGTTGTTTTTTGTAAAGTTTAAATGAAAAGAGAAAGAGATAAAACATTAACTTCCAGGGCACATGGCACAGAAGGACAAGAAGGACTTAATTTTTAGGGTGAGAGAGCTATAAGCATGTTAACAAAGGAAAAGTAGTTAGAGGGAGAAATTTTCAGATAAAAGATACAGTAGTAATCAATAGAACCCAATCTCCAGGGAACAGAAGGTGGGGTGAAGAGCACCTGTGGAAGGTTTAGCTTTGAAAAGAATGTGATACCTAATCCTTTGAAATTGGAGGCATGGGCAGTGTTTTTGATGTAAAAAAAAAATATGTAATATGGGGTAGTAGATATCAGATAATTCTATGCTTAATGATTTAAATATTCTGGATGTAAAGTCATCTGTTGAGATTGATGAAGTTAGGAGAAAGGTAAAGCTCTTTGGAGGAATTAGAAATAAAGTATGTTGAGGAGCTTTGGTTAGAAATGTGTGACTCAATAATATGTAATAAGAACAATCAGTGGCATGTGTAGATATGTGCTTGTGTTACTATGTGTGTGTCTCTATGTTTCCAACCAGTACTCATCTGCTCATGTACATCAGTAATATACCTTTGTTTTGGCCAAATGGTTTTCCATAAATATTTTCCCCAGCCATCCTTTTAACTGGGAGTAGATGAAAGAGACTATGTTAATGCATAAGTAATCTTGTAGTAGAATTCTACACAGTAATGAAAGTCAGTTGCAAATCTCTATCTTTGGGTAACTTTAGAATCAACAGAGAACAAAGGAAAGAGCACGGGCTTGGTAATAAGAAAGTCCTGGATTACACTCCTGACTCTTCCTCTTTCAAGTTGTAGGGTATTGTTTCCTTCTGATCTTGGCTCAACCAGGTAATAAATATTGAAGTTATTCTTAAATGTGTACATTTCTACTACATATCTAGGCGGACTCTAGAAGTCTTTTTTCGTGTGTGTATGTGTGTCTGTCTGAGTTTTCTAATCTCTAAAATTAGGATAATTCTTACTCCATAAAGTTGTTTGGAAGATCAAATGAACTAATTAATATGTATGTGTGTGTGTATATATATATATACACACACACATACACACACGCAGACATACACACACAAATTTTATAAAGTAAGGATAGTAATGAACTAATTAATATATAAACATATGTTAAATAATATTAAATATATTAATATAATTAAATATGTAAATATGGTTCATGGTTTAGTGCATCTACAAGAGACTTAAATTAGTGACTGAAATTAATGGAAAATGTAGATTTCACTATTTATCCATAACTTCATTTATTTAATTCAAACATATAAAGAAGTCCACATGCACGTTATATCAATCTCTTAATCTCTTTGATATTGACTTTTACTTTTCAAAATTATTACTGTTATTTAGGACCCAAAAGTTTAAATTAGCAATTAATTGTTCATACCGGCAAGAATTACCAAAAGGCACACAGATATCATTGAGGAGATACTCATGGTATATGCATGGCATTGTGTTTGCATATACCATAAACTTAGTGCCTTGAGTTTTAAATATTCTTCAGGAGACAAAGGAAGCTCATTCAGTTTATACCAGAAGAGAAGTGAGATGAGATCCCTTCATAAAGTTAGGGAGCTCATCTACATGAATAGTGCAAAAAGAAAATGTCTTCACATGGTGTTTGAGATTTGAATTTTAATGACCTGTATATTCTGTGAAAACTCAATAATAGCAAATTTTATTGAATGCCTTCTCAAGATAATATTATCCTACTTTCTGATGCTAAAAGTTGGATCCACAAACATGTAGCAGTATCTGCACTATCAAGAGCTTGTTAGAAATACAGACCCTGTCATTCTTCTCCAGGCATACTATCAAATTATATTTTTAAACAAGATCCGAGGTGATTTGCATGCATATTGCCATAGTTTTGTTGCTGTTGCTGTAACAAACTTAGTGAAACAATGTGCTGTAACCACAAACTTAGCAGAATAAAACATTGAATATTATCTTATTGAAGATCAGAAGTCTTAAAATGAAGGTGTCAAAAGGTGAAGTTTTTTTTTTTTCCTGGAAGCTGTAGGGAAGTATTTGTCTCCTTGCCTTTTCTATCTCCTGAAGGCTCTTTGCATTCTTTGGCTTGTAGAGTCTCCTCCATCTTCAAGGCCAGCCTGTAACCATTCAAAACTTTCTCTCTCTTTTACCCCATTTCTATAATGACATCTACTTTCCTTGCTATGACCTTCCTGCCTCCCTGAATAAGGGCCCTTTTGATTACATAGGTCTTACCTGGATAATCCAAGATTCTTAGATTAACCCTACTTGCAATGTCCCTTTGCCATATAGAGTACCATATACACAGCTTCTAGGAAGTGAGACTTGGGCATATTTGGGGGATGGATGGGCTCTTATTCTGTCTACTGTAAACATTAAAGACAGAGAGAGCACTACCTTAGAAACCTGAAAGAAGCACATGTAAATACAAAAGCTCAAGTTCAACTTGGGTACTTTGGGATTTTCATTGAATAAGATCAGCTGAACAGGGACTCACAAACAAAAATTACTGGTCAATTGAAGAATCAATATAGCATGTGAGAAAGTCAGCAGAAAGAGCAAATAACAGAACAGAATGCAGAATTGGAACATCATAATGCTTATAAATGTGTATTTAAAGAGGTAATATTCCAAATAAAAAAATATGAACATGAATTGCAAAAACAAGTTGTCATGTTAATAGAGTGGTCCAGCAAACTCAGATATGCCGTCACATGCAATAATCTTGAATGGAGAAGCAAATATCAATTTCCTACATACTTTTAATCTAATATAGAATGAATTTATCTAAATCTAAAAATATCATACATGTGAGTTATGTTTATTTTACTACATCAAATACCACCTGGGGACTCTCTATCACACAAATGAAGTCAAATGCAACAAACAAACAACAACAACAACAACTCTATACAGATCACATAGGACTTTTAGCGTGGTCTGTGGTTTGATGCAAGTCTATGAACAGTTTGTTACTGGGCCATGACAAGATGACACAAAAAATAAAAGTTTTTAAACAACTTTTGTAGTAAGCCTAACTACAATCTTCAAAGTGCATAATCAGGAAACTTGTCTCAATGAATATGAATGAAATCAGTGTAAATGTTGTCCATCTTGCAGGGTACATTGTGTCTGATATAACTACTCGTGTGACAGTTTAATCTGTTAAATGAAACCCAAAACTATAAAACAGCATAAGAATTTACTTGTGTACACAAGTTGTTTTTATAAACATCATTTGTATCAAAACTTTTTAGCATGTATAGTTATATATGTATAATTATATATATATAGTTGATATAACACTATAGTTTTACAGTATTCATAAGTTAGGAAAGTATTTTATAGTATTCATAAGTTAAGAAAGTATTTTTATTATATTTTTCACCCTAATTTTTATATGATGAAACAAGTTCACTTTACGCTTTTCTCAAGAATTAGTAAATTAGTTCATACACTCTGGAAAGCAGTTTGGAGATTTCTCAGAAAACTTAGAACTACCATTTGATCCAGCTATCCTATTATTGGGTATATATCCAAAAGAAAATACATCCCTCTACCAAAAAGACACATGCACCCATATGTTTATTACAGCACTATTCACAACTGCAAAAATCTGGAATCAATCTAGGTATCCATCAATGGTGGACTGGACAAAGACAATGTATATATACACCATGGAATACTGTGCAGTCATAGAATAGAAAAAAATTACGTCCCTTTCAGCAATGTGGATACAGCTGGAGGTCATTATCCTGAGTAAATTAATGCAGGAAGAAAAATTAAATACCACATGCTTTCATTTATAAGTGGAAGCTAAACATTGAGTACTCATGGACATAAATATGACAACAATAGACACTGAGGACTACTAGAGGGAAAAGTTTGAAAAACTGTTGTTTACTCTGCTCAGCATCTGGGTGACAGGATCATTTGTACCTCAAACCTCAGCATCATGCAATATACCCAGGTAACAAACCTACACAGGTTCTCCCTGAATCTAAAATAAAAGTTGAAAAAATAACAAGTATGCATGTTTGAAAAATGGTTATTTTTAATTTTTACAGGTATATAGTAGGCATATATATTATGGGGAACAAGAGATACTTTGCTGAAGGCATACAGTACTTAATCATGTCAGGAGCAGGGCGTGGTGGCTCACACCTGTAATACCAGTGCTTTGGGAGGCCGACATGGGTGGATCACCTGAGGTGAGGAGTTCGAGACCAGCCTGGCCAACGTAGTGAAACCCTATCTCTACTAAAAATACAAAATTAGCTGGGCGTGGTAGTGGGCTCCTGTAATCCCAGCTACTTGGGAGGCTGAGGCAGGAGAATCCCTTGAACCTGGGAGGTAGAGGTTGAAGTGAGCTGAGATTGTGCCATTGCACTCCAGCCTGGGTGACAAGAGTGAAACTCCATCTCAAAAAAAAAAAAAAAAAAATTACATCAAGGTAAATGGGGTATCCATCATCTCAAGCATGTATTCATTATTTGTGTTATAAACAATCCAATTTTACTCTTTTAGTTATTTCAAAATATACAATAAATTATTGTTGCCTGTAGTCACCCTGTTGTGCTGTCAAATACTAGATCTCACTCATTTTAACTAGTTGTATTTTTCTACCCTTTAACCATCCTCCCACACTACTACCTTTCCCAGCCTCTGGTACCTATCCTTATACTCTCTATCTTCATGAGTTCAACTGTTTTAATTTTTATTTCCCACAAATAAATGGGAACAGGCAACGTTTGTCTTTCTGCACCTGACTTATTTCACTTAACATAATGATCTCCAGTTTCATCCATGTTTTCATGAAAATGACAAAATCTCATTTTCTCTAAGGCTGAGTAGTTCTCCTCTGTGTATAGGTACCACATTTTCTTATCTATTCATCTGTTGACAGACACTTTGGTTGTTTCCAAATCTTAGGTATTGTGACTAGTGCTGCAATATACATGGGAATGCAGATATCTCTTCAGTATACTGACTTCCTTTCTTTTGAGTATATCCAGCATCTCTTAGGAACTTACACAAATTTACAAGAGAAAACCCAATTTAAAAGGGGAGAAAAGACAAGAAAAGACACTTATTGAAAGAAGACATACATGCATCCAACAAGCTTGTGAAAAAAACCCTCAACATCATTGAATGTTAGAAAAATGCAAATCAAAACCACAATGACATGCCATCTCACACCAGACAGAGTGGCTATTCTTAAAAAGTCGAAAAAAAAAATTGCAGGCGAGATTGTACAGAAAAGGGAATACTTACACACTGTTGGGAGTGTAAATTAGTTCAACCATTGTGGAAAGCGGTATGGCAATTCCACAAAGAGCTAAAAACAGAACTACCATTCCATCCAGCAATCCCATTATTGCATATATACCCAGAGGAATAGAAATCAGTCTACCATAAGGACACATGCATGTTAATGTTCATTGCACCACATCACATTGGTAAAGATGTGGAATCAACATAAATGCCCATAAATGACAGATTGGATAAAGAAAATGTGGTACATATACACCGTGGAATTCTATACAGCTATAAAAAATAATGAGCTCATGTCTTTTGAGGGAATATGGGTGACTACAGGCTATTTTCCCAAGCAAACTAATACAGAAACAAAACCAAATACCACGTGTTCTCACTTATAAGTGGGAGCTAAATGATGAGAACTCATGAACACAGAGATGGGAACAGTAGACACTGGGGCCTACTTGAGGGTAAAGGGTGGGAGGAGGGAGAGAATCAGAAAAAATAACTATTGTGTACTAGCCTTAGTACCTGGGCGATTAAATAATCTGTACAACAAACCCCTGTGACACAAGTTTACCTAGACAACAAACCAGCATATGTACCACTGAACCTGAAATGAAAGTTCAAAAAAAGAATAATTATTAATGATATAGGTGATCTTGACATTGCACATCTGTGAGAAGATATCACCAAACCCTTAAAAAATTGATAGATCATTCTGAGTTTTATTATCACCAAGAGAAGATTTATGTATAGGAATTTTATAATAAGCCTATTTATTTCATCAAAACACTTTAATTTGACAAGGTTAATTGTTGAAAATACAACTAGTGATAAAATACTGAAAATGAATTTTAAAGATAGAGCATCACTTGCTACATTTTGAAGGAAAGTTTAAGTGATTCGTATGAGATTATTGAAATTGCTTTAAAACTGTTTCTATTCTCAACACAGGACTGTGAGACCGGTTTTTTAGTGAGTGTTATCAAACAAAATAGTGAAACAGTTTAGATATACATTATTGTCTGTGGCTAGCACTACTGCCGATGCAAACTAGATTAAGTTAATAAGTGAGTTTGTCTCATTAATATTTGCTATTAATATTTACCCAGAGAGTGTTTGCATGCTTTTAATGTGGAGAATAATCATCTCCCTCATAAATTTTTATTTAGTTTCATCTGTATAATGACAAAAAGTTTGTGTATATTTTCTCTAGTAATTGACTACTTGCATTTGCAATAAATGACTTAAATAGATATTTAATTATTTCCCTATGCAGTGTTGGTTGTGATTATATTACCATTTAGTATGCCTTATTGGATATAAAACATGAAAAATCTTGGGTTTTATTTCATAGATTTTTATTGTTTAGTTTTTCTAGTAATTCATTTAACTTTTTAAAATGTTTCGGACTGTGATAGATTGGGATTTTTAGAGGTGGTTGTTTATCACCAATAGTTTGATTAATGGTGATCCAATGGATTTTAGTAAGATAATTACAAATACTTGAGGTGTGACGCCACAAAGAGCCGTAATGGACTCAGCGTTCAACAGCTATAGAAACAGTTACGTGGATATTTCAGAGGAAAGATGAAGAATAAAATACTTTCATACTACAGAGATAAAGGACAGAGAAACTTCACTGTATTTCTTTGAGAACCTAAAGGAAAGAAAAAAAAAAAAAAAGAAACTGAGTAGGATTTAAAGGAGCACCTTCAATTTTCTCTCACTTTTGCATAATGACTTTGCCAATAATAGTGGTGAAGAACTTTGGTTCTTTAGAAGAAAAGATACAGATTACAGTTGATTGCATTGCAATGTTTTTTCCATCCCACTGAAATTACTCTGGGGGTGACTTGTATAAAAATTGATTCTTCCTCATAATGCCAAGATGTGTATTTGTTTAGTACTAATGAAAACAATAACACTAATGTACTTTTGAATTTAGTTGAAGAGATGAATAAAACCCTCAAATTATCTATGAGAAGGTTCATTACGTTTTTCTTTTGAGGTTACACTTACATTTTTTTCTTACATAAAAAAGTTACACAGAATCAGAACTCATTATCTATGTGAATAGCTATTATAATATTTTGAAAGCCTATTAAATATAGACACTTTATATTCACTCAACTTTTACAGATATTAGGTATTCTACATGTATTATCTCAAATTTATGTGAGGATCTTTCTAAATAAACACATATCATCAATTTGCAGATGGAGAAATTTAAGCAGAAAAAGTTAAATAACATGCCCAAAGCCACCCAGGTAGACTGTGATAATGCTGAAGTTAAACCCAGCTCATTTTGATTCCAAAGACCATGCCCTTTCTACTCTAATAGATTGTCACCGTATCTTTCACTGCTGTTATTTCCTAAATAATATTTCATAAAAGCAAAATGTACACATTTAAAAAATCTATTTAAAAATATCAAATGAAGAAAAATCTCTATTTTTCAACTTGGCTATTTGGCATTTCGTGTGATTTTGTTTCATGGAAGCTGTTATGGGACTGGCTTTTCTTGATGAAATTTGCTACATGAAACTAGATCAATGTAAACTACTAACTGGATGATTTATATCTTAGTCTGCTGTTGTAAAAAAAAAATGGCAGTTGTATAAAGCTCTCCAAGGAGACATGTTTTCCAAAAGCAATAATTGATATGAATGAAATGTAAGCTTTGGATAAAGGTTACAGAGATATTTGATTGTTCTGCATTAAGAAATCATTTTTCAAATTATCATTAAGAGAAATCTATTTTTTCCATATATCTTCTACATATATGGGTGATTTCTTTTCCTGTAAGATATGGTAGTTGCTTGTGTGGAATTTCTAACATGTTTTTTCTTGTCTACAAAACCATGTGGGTATTTTTCCACTGATTCTCCTTTTCTTTTCCAGCAATATTTCCTTGAAGTCAACAAATGAGAAAAGTGCTTTGATTCTACCTTCTCACTCACTAAGTTATCAAGAGTCACCAATGTTGCCTAGCACATTGCATTTTCCTCATTCTACACACAGTTTATCTGATGGGGCTATAATCTTCTTCTTTTGGGATATTAGGGCAAGGATTTAATTCTGACTCTCCAGTGTAACTAGCCAGTAGCCATATATGCCTACTGAGCAGTTGCTATCTGTCTGATCCAAATTGCTATTACCTGGAAGCATACACTATACATTGAGTTTGAAGTATACATGTAAATCGATAAACGTTTAGCCACTTCATTATGTAAATAAAAACATAATGATGCTATTTTTCTTTAATTTGTATTTTACCTTAGTGAGGAAAAGTATAACTGGCACTTCTTTGGACAGCAGTTTGTTGGGGATAGTGATGAGGATTAATGGAGGATTGAACTAAGGTTAGCAGGTCTCGATAAGGATGGAACAAATAATCAGATTCATTATCCTGTTGATTCAAGTAACTCGACTAATTGGCCACAGACAAAAAAAATAATAGAGGCAGAACGCGGTGGCTCATGCCTGTAATCTTAGCACGTTGGGAGGCTGAGGCAGGAGGATCGCAAGGTCAGAAGTTCGAGACCACCCTGGGCAACATGGGGAAACCCTGTCTCTACTAAAGATACAAAAATTAGCCAGGCATAGTGGCATGTGCCTGTAGTCCCAGCTACTTGGAAGGCTGAGGCAGGAGCATCGCTTGAACCTGGGGAGTGGAGGTTACAGTGAGCTGAGATCACACCATTGCACTCCAACCTGGGTGACGGGGCAAGACTCCATCTCAATAATAATAAAGGTAATAATAATTAGAAAGTGACGTTTTAGTAGCAGTAACATTCGGGTGATTTTCATTCATATGGGGATATTTGAACATTTTAAATAAGATTATAATATAAAGTTCCCTCCTTCATTTTTCTTTGAAAAAGGTGGCATAGGGTTCTCTCAATAATTTACATGAGAACAATTCCTGGTTACTTTATGTAAAATCTGCAATATAAAAGAAGGTCCCCAAAGCCACAAATAAAACTAATTGGAAGAAATACTATGCAAGAATGTGTAGAAATTCTAACAGGTCTCAGTAAATGCATTACAAAAGCTGAAATCTTACACAGCATTCATCATGCATCATGCGTCATGGTAGTTTTTTTTGCGGGGAGGGTGAACCTAAAAAGTAAAATCAGGATATGACAATAACTCCCAGAGAACACACTTTTTTTCGTTGTTGTTTTTTGTTTGTTTGTTTGTTTTGTTGTGTTTTGTTTTTGAGACAATATTGCTCTGCTACCCAGGCTGGAATGCAGTGGCACAATCTCGGCTCACTGCAACCTCTGCCTCCTGAGTTCAAGTGATTCTCCTGCCTCACTCAGCCTCCTGAGTAGCTGGGATTACAGGCTCCTTCCACTTCACCCAGTTAATTTTTGTATTTTTACAAAATTTAAAATAAGGACGGGGTTTCGCCATGTTGGCCAGGCTGGTCTTGAACTCCTGACCTCAGGTGATCCACCCGCCTCGGCCTCCCAAAGTGCTGGGATTACAGGTGTGCACCATCGCACCCAGCCGAGAGCACATATTTTGTTTTCTTTGAGCATTCAAATAAAAAGTATGAAATAAATGATTTTTAAAACATCATCAATATTGTCTCCCTTACGTATGATATAATGACAGGAAAAGTTGGTAAAAACTTAGAGTCTTTGGAAATAAAACGGTAAATGGTGTCTGATATCACTGAGAATTTTTATTTGTCTTGTTGAAACATACATGGGGTAACTTTTATGGAAACTGATTCATCAGTGTATTATGTAGATGCATATTTTCTTTTACAAATGAAAACTATAACTTTGATGTGTACTTAAACTTAGCTGAATAAATTATAAAATATACATTCAAGTGATCTATATAGAACTTTCTGGTTTAGTTACACTGGTTTTACAGACAGTATCTATAATATACATATAAGAACATAGCTAAGAAGGTATTATACCATCCTTTCACAGATGACAAAACTGAGGCACAGAAAAGTATCTGATTTGCCCAAAGATTCCACATGTTTAGCCTGATAGTACTGGAAGTTACATCCAGCTCTCTGATTCCAAAGTCCCTTCCCTTTTTACTACGTTATGCTTATCTTCTATATGAATGCTACTTATGTTTAAATATATTTTCATGCAAGTAAAATATAAATAATTGGAAAAAGTCTATCATGTTTCTAGTAACCTTCTAAGTAAACATTTTCTAGTTAAAGAGATTCTCTAGTTTAACTCAGTCATTTGACATTTTACTTTTCGGTTGCATTGCCATTGTACTTTATTTTAAGTTCCAGCCTACACTTGCAGGATGTGCAGGTGGATTACGTAGGCAAACGTGTGCCATGGTGATTTGCTGCACCGATCAACCCATCATATAGATATTAAGCCCGGCATGCATTAGCTATTTTTCCTGATGCTCTGGCCTCCCCTGACAGGCCCCAGTGTGTGTTGTTCCCCTCCCTGTATCCAGGAACAGAAAACCAAGCACCATATGTTCTCGCAGCTGAACAAAATTGTTCAGCTCCCACTTAAAAGTGAGAACGTGGTGTTTGGTTACACCGTTGTATGTCTATGTTGTATGTTGCATGTATGTCTTCTTTTGGGAAGTGTCTGTTTGTGTCCTTTGCCTACTTTTAAATGGGGTTGTTTCTGTTTCTTGTAAATTTGTTTCAGTTCTTTGTGGATTCCAGATATTAGACCTTTGTCAGATGGATATATTGCAAAAATGTTCTCCCATTCTGTAGGTTGCCTGTTAATTCTGATGATAATTCTTCCTGCTGTGCAGAAGCTCTTTAGTTTAATGAGATCTCATTTGTCAATTTTTGCTTTTGTTGCTATTGCTTTTGGTGATTTCATCATAAAATCTTTTGCCCATGCCTACTTTCAGAATGGTATTGCCAGATATTCTTCTAGGATTTTTATAGTTTTGGGTTTTACATTTAAATTTAACCCATCTTGAGTTAATTTTTGTATAAGGTTTAAGGAAAGGGTACAGTATCAATTTTCTGCATGTGGCTAGCCAGTTTTCCCAGCACCATTTATTAAATAGGGAATCCTTTCCCCGTTGTTTGTTTTTGTCAGGTTGTCGAAGATCACATGGTTGTAGAGGTGCGGTTTTATTTCTGAGTTCTCTATTCTGTTCCATTGGTCTATGTGCCTGTTTTTGTACCACTACCATGCTGTTTTGGTTACTGTAGCATTGTAGTATAATTTCAAGTCAAGTAGCATGATGCCTCCAACTTTTTTTTTTTTTTTTTTGTCTGTGATTGTCCTGGCTATAGAAGCTCTTTTTTGGTTCCATGTGAATTTTAAAATAGTTATTTTTCCAATCTGTGAAGAAAGTCAATGGTAGTTTACTGGGGATAGCATTGAATTTATAAATTGTTTTGAGCTGTAATGCCATTTTCATGTATTGATCCTTCTTATTCATGAGCCATAAGCATGAAATGTTTTTCCATCAGTTTGTGTCCTCTCTGATTTCCTCGAGCAGTAGTTTGTAGTTCTCCTTGAAGAGGTCCTTCACGTCCCTTGTTATCTGTATTCCTAGGTATTTTCTTCTCTTTGTGACAATTGTGAATGGGACTTCATTCATGATTTGGCTCTTTGTCTGTTGTTGGTGTATAGGAATGCTTGTGATTTCTGCACACTGATTTTGTATCTAGAGAATTTGCTGAAGTTGCTTGTCAGCTTAAGAAGCTTTTGGGCTGAGTTGATGGCATTTTCTAGATATAGGATCATGTAAATGGAAACAAAGACAATTTGACTTCCTCTCTTCCTACATTGAATACCATTTATTTCTTTCTCTTTCCTGATTGCCCTGGCTAGAACTTCCAATACTATGTTGAATAAGAGTGGTGGAGAGGGCATCCTTGTCTCGTGCCGGTTTTTAAGGGAAATGCTTCCAGCTTTTGCCCATTCAGTATGATATTAGTATTGCCATTGTTAAGGTATCAAACTGACTTTTAGAAAATTTGAAGCGTAAGGCAAAATTTTATCATTATGCTCTACTAATTTGGAGATTTATATTTCTCTCTGACTTACAAAGTAGAAGTCAATTAAAACTTCCTAGGGGAACATGTTTTCAGCAAGGTGCAACTTACATGAATAAGGTGTAATCTCTTGTTAGAGGATATAGAGACATGCAGTTGTTGTGAATTACATAACCCTTTCCAAACATTCTAATAAAGTGAATCTACTTCCTCTACAGGTTTTTCTATGTGGGTGATTTATTTAGTTCTATAAATGAATGTATAAATGAATTTAAAATATACTTTTAATTTTTAAATTTAGTTATTTGTCAAATATTTAGTATATTTTTATTTGCTTTAAGAGGTACATAATAGTTCTCTATTTCTCCATTTCTTATTTCATACATTTATTCTAATATTCTAATATTGACCTTTTAAGGTGTTCTATATAAACACAACTCAACCCATAGTACTCCTCTAATTAATATTCTTCAATGGTCATGCCATCACCTAAATAATAAAATCAAATTCTTTCATTTAGTTTTGTAGGTCTTTCATAATATGATTTATGCTTAATATTCTGACCTGATTTCTTATCATTCCCTCCTTTACCTTTTATATAGCATTGAGCTCTCAACCATGGTGTTTCTGGCCTTAGAACATTTGCCTAGGTTACTCATTTTTATTCATTCATTAAACACATTTCTTGGACACCTACTTTAAGCAAGAAACTGTGGTTGCTGTTAGTAACTTGAAAAATGAAAACATTGCTTCTGCTCTAAGAAATCACATTATTTTGTGTTCTTTGGAATAATAATAATAATAATAAACACTACAGTACAACACGGAAGCTTCTTAGCCCCCAAGAAAACACATTACACTTTCTAAATATCCCTGGTCTGTTTTTCCTCCCTACTTCTTTTTGTTTCATCTTCAAGTCAAGAAATCAGATCACTATCATATTTAATTATCTGCCATGCCATGAGGTCCATTAGGGGCTAATGGAAGCACAGGGTATATGGAAGATGAGGCCGTTTTCCTTGCTTAGTAGACAGTATATCTACAGGGATGTAAATGAACTATCTAGAGATTTATTTAATGTGAGGATCAGCAAACTTTTGTCTATTCAGGATCAAATTTTAAATATGTTTGGCTTTTAGTGTTTGTTACAACTGTTTGGCCCTATCCTTGTAGGGCAAAACTAGCCATTGACAACAGGTACATAAATAATGGCGATGGCTGTGTTCCAATAAAGCTTTACCAGAAAAATGGGTGACAGAGTGACTTTGGCCTTCGGCCTACAGTTTATCCACTACTGACTTAATGGATAGAAAATAAAACGTATAGTTTAAAAAATTATTCATATAAATATTCAGAGAAATCAAATGCATTCTGTGTTAGGCCCAATCAAGAGAGCATACCTGGTTGCAGCAATTACTAAACAGGCACTTCCAGAAGAAAAGTCCAAACCAGGCTTTCTCCACAAAGTAGAATAACAAGACCAAAGTCTTATAGATAGTTACACAAATAACATAGTTGACCTTAAAAAGTCAAACATGGAAAATTACCAGAATTAAATTTAGAGTTCTCCATAGAAATGGTACCATAGGATACACACACATGCCAAATAACCACATATGTGCATATATGTTTAAATATAAACATATATATATGGAGTCTGACAAGTCTCAAGATGTGCAGATGGCAGACTGGAGACCCTGGAAAGCTGATGGTGTAGTTCCAGTCTGAAAAAAAAAAAAAAAAAAAAACTCAATGTAGCAGCTATAAAAGTCTGACAGGCAGGAAGAATTCCCTCTTACTCAGTGGAGGGTCAGCTTTTTGTTTTACTCAGGCTTACCTACATTATAGAGGAAAGTCTACTTTATTCAATATGCCAACTTGAATGTTACACTCTTTCAAAAATACCCTGACAGAAATGCCCAGAATAATGTTATACCACTATATGGGCATCCCATAGCTCAGTCAAGGTGACATAAAATTTACCATCTCATAAAGCAAGTTGGCATTTCTGAGGACAGTTTGTGTAACAGGAGCCAGGAAAGTCTAATTGCCTTTTACAAAGCACCACTTCACCATAACACATGCCTTTTCCCCAGCCAACCTAGGGAACAGAAACCAACAAATTGATGCTAAAAGTTAAAGTTATTTAATATCACTTGAAATTTCATGAAATCAATTGTAGTAATTAGTTCTTCTAGTTTCATGATATTTCCTTTTCCCCAATAGGGTATGCACGCACACACACAATCTAATTGCAGAATCACAAATCTATATAATGACAATGCTTTAGTCTGTTTTGTGCTACTATAAAAGAATATCTGAGACTGAGTACTTTAAAATGAACAGAAATTTATTGGCTCCCAGTATTGGAGGCTGGGAAGTCCAAAGTTGAGAGTAAACATCTGGTGAGGGTTTTCTTGTAGCATTGTTCCATGGTGGAAGGGCAAAGTGAGGATGAGAGAAAGGAAAAGATTGAAATCTCAGCCTCAAACTTTTTATAATCAGCATTAATCTCTTCATGGGGATAGAGTTCTCATGACCTCAAAACCATCCAGTAGGTCCCATCTCCCACCACTGTTGCACTGGGGGTTAAGTTTCCAACACATGCTTTTAGGGGGCACATACAAACCATCACAGACGTATATCAAGGGTTTTCTATGTTGTGCAGAGCACATCGCCTTGTCGTACCAGGCTTTGTATAAAGCAAGGTGTGGAGATATTATATATGTAATTTTAATCTGCTTACTTTAGTATTTTGTTAGCAGAATTTGTTAATAGGAAACATAAAATAGGTATAAGCATAACTACTTTTTTATTTAGAGATAAGGTGTGGCTCTATTGCTGAGACTAGGCTGGAATAAAGCGGTACAATCATAGCTCATGGCAGCCTCAAACTCTGGGGCTGAAGCGATTCTCCAGCCCTGGCCTTCCAGGTAGCTAGGACTATATGCATGCACTGCCACACCCGCTAATTTTTAAAATTTTTGCAGAGACAGAATCTTGCTATGTTGCCCCAGCTGCTCTCAAACTCCTTGCCTGAAGCAATATTTCAGCCTAAACCTCCCAAATTGTTGGGATTACAGGCATTAGCCACCACACCTCGCCAGCATAACTATGTCCTTATTCTAAACTTATTGTGACATAATATTATCGTGGTCCTTTTTTGTTCTGTTTTTTTTTTTTCATTCTCTTTACCATAGGAAAAGAAGAAAAGTCATTTTATTTATACCATCTACTCAAATGACAAGTGTGAACATCCCATTGCTTAAGGAAAAATTCAGTAGAATGAATAACTGGCAGTATCACATACTGCTTTCTTTCACATTGCTGCATCTCTGCCACCCAACCTAACCACCATCACCCAGTTTCACTAAAGAGGCAAACACATTACATATTAACATAAATAAAATGTATGGAGCCACCACTTAAATGTGGTATCCTTTTAGATTGACACGTATCTATGAAACTGAATTTCTGATGCTAGAACTCTTGAAATACATTTATTTAATTCTCATTGGCCTGAAAATTTCTTTACATATTAGATTTGTTGACTTATGTTTATAAAAGCGACTGACATCTACCTCCAATCATTATTTTTCTGGCAAACAAGATACAGTTTGGGATTTGATGGAACAGCTCTCTTTTATAGGGCTTTTGACAAAAAGAAAAAAAAACTTTACAGATTGAAGCATATCTAAAGTCATCAATTTCTGATCCAGTTATAAATATGTCAAATAGCATTCTTCTAAGTAAATAGTGAATATTATTTCTTTATCTTTTCTTATTCTTCTTTCAAAACCTCTGAGGCTGTCCTTAAAGGAATGTCAAATTTAAAGGAGAGAATATGGTTTGCAATTGAGATTTTCTGTTAACATTCAGTCTGCATTGGTTTTATTCAATGCTTTTGTTTTTCTTCTGGATATAGCAGTAAATTTATGTGTTGGTGACATTTCAGAAATCCTGTCTTGGACTATGACTTACACTCTGTATTGCATTATAAATATTGACTTGCTTTCAAACCCCATGTGTGTCTCTCACATAGAAACCAACGTGACAGTGAAATTATTATATAACTTACTTTGCAACACTTATTACCCTTCCTGGATATATATGTGTGTGTGTGTGTGTGTGTTACATTCACAACGGCCTCTCGGTTTTGAAGTATGTATATTTGTTTTTATTACCTAAGTTCTATACATTATATATATTTTTAAAAATTTTGTCTGTGCTTAATGTCTGCTATAGAAAAAAATGCATATGTAATTGGGAATTAAGATACCATATTTCAAGTTAGAAACTGATTCTGTTGGAAGGGGAATCTTTTACGTTTGCTCCTCTGGATTTATGTATACTATGAATTTTGGTAGGAAAATGATTTTTTTCTCTCTAAATTTATTATTAACATTGTCTTAATGTTTCTATTTTATCCTGTTGGGTTTCAAACCTTTCTTATGTAATTTTTGGTCATTTTGTTTTACCCTTTCTGTTCTTTTTGTCAATGTTCCATTTATAGGCATACAAGTGAAAATTCATATCATGTCAGTAATAACAGCGATTTTGTCCTTTCTAATAAATAATGTTGTGCCTTGTAAGGTATCCAAGTTGATTTTTTAGTGTGAAATGAAGTCACAAACATAAAATTTCAATGTGCAAAGGCAGTAGTTAAACAGAGCTATTTCTGTCAAAAAAATGTGGCAATACTGGAAATGTAACAGGTGGGTCAGAGCTCTGTTTGAATATTTGTTTGGAAACACTTTGCTGAGAATATAAATGTGGAACAGTCATCCTGCCTTTATAGCGTATAACGCACTAGTAATGAAAATGTCTAGTTTTTCTTTTTGTCTCCAAACAACAAGGGCTACTATAACAAATTACCACAAACTCAGTGGCTTAAAATGACAGGCATATATTCTCCCACAATTCAGGAGACCAAAAGCCTGAGGTCAAAGTGTTAACAGGGTTGATTCTTCCTGGGAGCTCTGAAGAATGATCTGTGACATGCCTCCCTTCTAGCTCCTAGTAACTGCTGGCAATCCTTGGTGTTGCTGGGATTGTAGCCATGTGACTTCTGTCTCTGTTTTCACACGGTCTTCTCTGTGTCTCTGTACTTTACCTGCTCTATAGGGAACACCTGTTTTTGGATTTAAGGCTCAACCTAAATCAAGGGTGATCTCATCGTGAGACCCTTACCGTAATCACATCTGCAAAGACTTGTTTCCCACCCCCTCACCCCACCCCAGAGAAAGTCACACTTGCAGCTTCCAGGTAGATATGTCTTTGGGGCATTATTCAAACTATTACAAATCTACCCTCTGGCCTCCAAATATTTACATTTGTTTTAAATGCAAACTACATTTACCACCTCTCAATATCCTTGATAGCCCCAACCTATTATAACATGAACTGTAATTCCAAAATCTCATCTAAATAAAAGTCCCTAATCTCATCTAAGTCATATATGAGTGAGACTCTGAGTAGGATCCTTTTGGGAGTAGAATACTTCTCCATCTGTGAATGTATGGAACTGCACAACAAGTCATCTGTTTCCAAAATACAATAGTGGCCCAGGTGTAGAATAGATATTTTTATTGCATAATGCAAGGAACATTGTGGTCACTGGTTACAAGCAAGTTCAAAACCCAACAGAAAAACATTTTGTTGGATTTCAAAGCCAGAGATCATCCTCTGTGGCTTGATGTTCTGTTGTCTGGGATGCAGGTGGTCCTTCTAACATCTGTGTCACTCTAAGAGCTATTCTTTTTTTATATAGGATAGTACATATGCAGCTAAGTAGCTCCACGATCCCATTTCTTGCTTATAGAATTGTAGAAGTTCAACAGTCTTTTGTCATTGTTTCCTATTTCTGTCTCTTGCAGTCCACAATGGCAATGTTTCTGCTGATATAATATTCTTAAAAACCATGTTGGTGTCTTGTGTATGTCTTGTGGTATAAGCCATCAGACGATAGTTCTCCACTATCTTTCATGGATAAGCTCATTTGTATTTCTGGCTTCTGCTGAGATATTTGATAAGATGCATGAGTCACACCCTTGGAGTCTTTAGCTAAAGATTGTTAAGCCGTACACTTGAACTTCTTTTTTTTTTTTGAGACGGAGTCTCGCTCTGTCGCCCAGGCTGGAGTGCAGTGGCCGGATCTCAGCTCACTGCAAGCTCCGCCTCCCGGGTTCACGCCATTCTCCTGCCTCAGCCTCCCGAACAGCTGGGACTACAGGCGCTCGCCACCTCGCCCGGCTAGTTTTTTTTGTATTTTTTAGTAGAGACAGGGTTTCACCGTGTTAGCCAGGATGGTCTCGATCTCCTGACCTCGGTACACTTGAACTTCTTTCCAGAGCACACTTTCTGAACAGTGAATCTCCCATAGATTCTGACATCAATTCTAATACCAACTGAGTGTTCTACAATTCAATTCAATTCTGACACTAACTACCTGGAATTAGTGCAGACCCCAGAAGTTAAGGGTTAACTCTTTCAATTCCAATGTTAACTCCTCAGAAATAGCCTCATATCCTATAAGTTAAAGGACAAGGTCCTTAACAGGACTACTCTTACTTCAGATGCCAGCCATGAGAAAGCATCACCAGGCTACCAGCATTTCCATCTGACTTGGCTACAAATCTGGGAGTTTCTGAAAGCCCCGTTGAGTTTCTTGGGCTTGCAGCCGCATATCCTCAATCTCTGTCTCTATCTTCACATGGCTTTCTCCTTGGTGTCTTTCCTATTCTATAAGGATGTCTATTAATGTATTTAGGACACACTCTAAATCCAGAAAGATGTCATCTTGAGATACTTTACATTAAATAAATTACATCCACAAATACACTTTACCAAATAATATCATATTCTTAGGCTCCAGTGGCTATACCTTTTGGAGGAACACAATTCAGTTTACTACAACTCCCCACCTTCCTCTCTTCTCTGTCTTATTCTCTATCATTGCTACTCTTGCTTCCTTTTTCACAAAATTTTTTGATATACTAAAGTGATCTCTTTCTTGAAGCCAGTGGTTATTTATGTCGAATTTTACTTATAACTAGGAAATCTGGCTAAATTTTTCAAGGTTTACCACCTCTCCTATAGTTCAAACATTGACATTTGAATTTTGACCCTTCAGTCACCTCCTTAAGACTTTCAAACTTTCACTGCTATGGTTGTTGCATTTATTGATATCTACTTTGCATTGATCACCATTTTATAATCACTTCATTCCACTATACCTTAAATTAACCTTGTTCATAAATGCTTGAACCTATCTGTGTGTTCATATAGATAAAATAGTTTCTATTATATAATGCTATTACATACCAGTGCCAATCAAATCCACTAATTTTTCATGGAATTCCTAATACTTGCAAGGCCAAGGGCACACAGCTTGTCAAACTGTTATCCAGGGTTCTGCTGATTTAAAAAATAAATCATTGAGGGAGCTTGTTGAACCAGCAATTTACAGGCACAACATCAGATCTCTCCAGTAATAAACGATGAAATATGGGAATTTTCCTTTTTGTAATTCGCATTTGTTGTGTATGCATGCATCATCACACTTAAAAACATATGTCTTGTATCATGTTTTATTTAGAAGAGTGTTGGTAACAAGGACTGTATCATATTCATCTTTATAGCGAAAAGTTGCACTGATGCCATTCACCTTTGAGAATCACATGACTTATGAAACTATAGAATCAGGACGGATGCTTGTATAGGGATACATATCAAGGATTGCGAAATAATCAGAATAGCGGTCAAGGTATTCTATAATCACATTGCTTGAGTTTGAAGCCCAGTCACATTCTTACTTCGTGTTGGGCAAATGTGACCTCCTAGGTAGAGAAATTACAAAGTATTTTCCTCTGAGGTTTGAGAAACACAAACACTTAGGTAATCCATATAAAGCAGAAGTCTTTATTAAATTTTAAGTGAGTTGCAATACCATATACAGTTATTAATAAAGAAGTATACAACATGGTTATACCATAGACTGATTATTTCTAAATTTTTCTATATCATGAATGTGAGGAAGGTGATCAGCAATATCTATAATAACAGAACAGCTATGGTTAACATTTGTTTTTCACATACTGCCTAGTAGAACCTCTGCTGGGTTTTAGACCCATTATTTCTTATCCTCACAGAACTTTGATGTAGTTGAGAATGATGATTGTCGAAGGTCACAGATAGTCATGTAGAAGCAGTATGTGAAGTTCAACTATACTCCTTCAAAGTGCATGTCTCTTCCTTGTATGCCTGAGATTCTTTAGTGTTCATATAAGATGGTATAAGTCCCTTTGTGCTCAACCTGGCAACATATTGGTTGACTTGCATATGAGTCACTTTCTATAGTATCAGGAGAAGTAAACTCACAAGAGTATTCCAGGAAGAAAGTTTGTGGTTCTAATAGGCATAATGGAGAAAATACCACTGTAGAAATAAGAACAACAGGTTTCTGGGGTTCCAAGAAAGGTTTTCACCCATGATTGGGGTGTCCACCTTTGCCTAAAGAAAATGAGACAACTGAAGTCTATTTGGAAAACTGCCTGGATTTTCTTTTTTAAAGTGAACACATTATATAAGTAACCCCATTGGTTGAGTTCGATGGGTTCTTATGTTCACTTTATTGAAGAAGAAACTGAGGCTTTGGAGAACTATGCTTTTTTATAAGACACTGCTATGTTCTGAATGTTTGTGTCCTCCTCAGGGTTTATATGTTCAAATTCCAACCCAAGGCAATGGTCTTAGAAATTACGGCCTTTGGGAGGTAATTAAGTCATAAGGGGGCAGCCCTTATGGACAGGATTAGTGTCTTTAAAAAAGAGACCCCAGAGAACTGCCTTACTCCCTCTACCATGGGAGAAGACATCAAGAAGCTACAGTCTATGAACCAAAACGTGGGCCTGCACCAGACACGCCATCTGCTTGTACCTTGATCTTGAACTTTTACCCTCCAGAACTGTGAGAAATAATAGCTTATTGTTTATAAACCACACAGTTTATGCTCTTTTTGTTATGGCAGCTTGAGCTGACTAAGACAGCTACATGGCTAATGTATGGTACAACAAGACACCTGGGACTTTGCTATTCTGATTTTTAAATTGGCAATCTTTCTTCTGTCAAACATAACATATCCTTCCTTTAGGCTATATTCAATTTTGTAGGGCTTTTGCTGGGATTCATCACATACATTCAACCCATATGTGCTTGTCTTCAAAGTTTGTGATAGAATTGATAATGTTATTGGAAGGAAGGTCAAACACGGTTAATTTTTGTTGCTTAATCAAAAGAATAAATGCACTTCACTTATCACCCTGGACTATGTTCATTCATTTGTTTAGAAAATATTTATTGAGTATCCCCTTTACCTCAGACAATCCTATATGAACGCAGATAAACGGATATCTATCCGGCCTTCAGGAAGTTTAAAGCATACTGGAGAAGACATATATAAATCAAATAATCACATAATCTAGTAAAAACTCTGTAATTGTAAATCGTGATAAAGGTTACATAAATAGACTTTTAGGGCGAATAGGAGGAATTGGACTTGTTGGTGAAGTGAGGACAGGTTTTTTCCAGGAGGAAAAGCAAAGTGAGGCACCTCCAAAGCAGAGGTCACAACATGAGAAACAGACCTTCTAAAAGCTTCAGGTCAGACTTGGAGACTACAAGCACACTGGAGTGCTGCCTACAAGGGGCACCTGATGCAAAAAGAGACAAGAGAAACAAGTGACATCTAGACTTGTTCAGGCTTTCTATTCCATATCATGCTCACTTATGTCAGAAAGCTTTGTACTTATCTGTAGAGAGACGAGAAGGCACTGGAGGGTGTAAAGCAGGGAGTGAGAGGAATAGAGTAATGGGAAGATTGCTGTGCCTGTGCTGGAGAAGCCAGATTAGAAGAAACAGGTGTTGACCTTGAAAGTCAAGTCAGGGAGAATATAATTATAGCTTGAACAAGTGGGAGAAAACAAGTGAGGGTCATTCAGGTGGTAATTCTACAATCAACAGGGATAGATTATATATGGGGCCTGAAAAAAGCAAGAGGTTAAGGGTGATGCCACAGCTTCTGGCCTTAAGATTAGTGGTGACATTTGCTAGTATCATGAGAATAAGAGCAGATTTCAGATGAAGATTGACAA
>NW_022293408.1:0-1084 GCF_002776525.5 Piliocolobus tephrosceles | reverse complement strand
CCAATCAGACGTAGATTTGGTCTTTTTACATAATCCCATACTTCTTGTAGGCTTTGTTCATTTCTTTTTCTTCTTTATTCTTTTGGTTTCTCTTCTCGCTTCATTTCATTCATTTGATCCTCAATCGCTGACACTCTTTCTTCCAGTTGATCGAGTCGGTTACTGAAGCTTGTGCATTTGTCACGTATTTCTCGTGTCATGGTTTTCATCTCTGTCATTTCGTTTATGACCTTCTCTGCATTAATTAGTCTAGCTGTCAATTCTTCCACTCTTTTTTCAAGATTTTTAGTTTCTTTGCGCTGGGTATGTAATTCCTCCTTTAGCTCTGAGAGGTTTGATGGACTGAAGCCTTCTTCTCTCATCTCATCAAAATCATTCTCTGCCCAGCTTTGATCCATTGCTGGCGATGGGCTGTGCTGCTTTGCAGGAGGAGATGCGCTCTTATTTTTTGAATTTCCAGCTTTTCTGCCCTGCTTTTTCCCCATCTTTGTGGTTTTATCTGTCACTGGTCTTTGATGATGGTGACGTACTGATGGGTTTTTGATATAGGTGTCCTTCCTGTTTGATAGTTTTCCTTCTGACTGTCAGGACCCTCAGCTATAGGTCTGTTGGAGATTGCTTGAGGTCCACTCCAGACCCTGTTTGCCTGGGTATCAGCAGCAGAGGATGCAGAAGATAGAATATTGGTGAACAGAGAGTGCACCTGTCTGATTCTTGCTTTGGAAGCTTCCTCTCAGGGGTGTACTCCACCCTGTGAGGTGTGGGGTGTCAGACTGCCCCTAGTGGGGGATGTCTCCCAGTTAGGCTACTCAGGGTTCAGTGACCCACTTGAGCAGGCAGACTGCCCCTTCTCAGATCTCAACCTCCGTGTTGGGAGATCCACTGCTCTCTTCAAAGCTGTCAGACAGTCGTTTGCGTTTCACAGGCTTCTGCTCCTTTAGCTGAGCCCTGTCCCCAGAGGCGCAGTCTACAGAGACAGGCAGGTTTCCTTGAGCTGCTGTGAGCTCCACCCAGTTCGAGCTTCCCAGCGGCTTTATTTACCTACTTAAGCCTCAGCGATGGCGGGCGCCCCTCCCCCAGCCTC
>NW_022293407.1:0-8655 GCF_002776525.5 Piliocolobus tephrosceles | reverse complement strand
TGAAATCACTGTTTCTGTGGAACCTGAGAAAGGACATTTGGGAATGCTCTTAAGAATATGCTGAAAAAGAAATACCCTCTGATAAAAACCAGAAGGAAACTTTCTGTGAAACTGTTCTGGGTCACGTGAAGCCCACTTATACAGTTCAGCTTCTGTTTTCATTGAACAGTATTCTAACACTATTTTTGTTTAGCCTGCAAAGTGTTACTCATGAGCACTTTGAGGCTTACAGTGAAAAGGGAAATATCTTCAGATAGATACTAGAGAGAAGATTTTCGAGGATCTGCTATGTGTCGTGTGCATTCCACTCAGAGGGTTATACTTTTCTTCTCATGGAGGACTGGAGAATCCCACTTGGAGAAAACGCTACCAGGGATATTTCGGGAGTATATGGAAGGCTATGGTGAAAAAGGAAATATCCTCAGACAAAAACTGGAGAGAAGTTTTCTGTAAAAACTGCTTCATGATAGATATGTCTATTCATCTCTCGTAGATGAAGCTTTCTTTCTATTACACAATTTTTAAACTGCGTCATGGACGGATTCATGAAGGAACATTCGGGAGCACATTCACGCCTTTTGGGAAATAGGAAATATCTTCAGATAAAAACTAGAGAGAAGCTTTCTGAGAAACTGTTTTGCGATGTGTGCTTTCCACACAGAGAGTTATACGTCTTTTTGCATAAAGCAGTGTTTGAACACTGTTCTTGTAACACCGAAAAGGTGATATTTTGCAGCTCATTGAAAACTATGGCGAAAAGTGAAATATCCTGAAACAAAACCCACAAAGAAGCATTCCAAGAAATTGCTGTCTGACGTGTCCATTCATTTCAGAGAGTTAAAGGTTACACCACGTTGCCCAATTAGGAAACTCTGTCTTTGAGGAATCTGTGAAGGGATATTAAGTGACGCCTGAAGTCTTGTTGTGAGAAAGGAAAAGTTTTCCGATGGAAACTGGAGAGAAGTTTTCGGAGCAAGTGCTTTATGATGTGTGTATTCATCTCATATAGTTAAATCATTCTTTGGATTAAGCTGTGTGAAATCATTGTTTCTGTGGAACCTGAGAAAGGACATTTGGGAACACTCTTAAGAATATGCTTAAAAATTAATACCCTTTGATAAAAAGCAGAAGGAAACCTTCTGTGAGACTGCTCTAGGTCACCTAAAGTCCAGTCGCAAAGTTAAGCTTCTGTTTTCATTCACCAGTATTCTAACACTCTTTTAGGTTAGTCAGCTAAGGGATACACAGGAGCGCATTGAAGCTAATTGTGTAAACGGAAATATCTTCAGGTAGATACTGGAGTGAAGATATCTGAGGAGCTGCTGTGTGACGTGTGCATTCCACTCACGGAGTTATACTTTCCTTGTCATAGAGGTTTGGGGAATTCCGTTTGAAGGAAAAGCTACCAGGGGAGATTCTGGATTATATGGACGGATAAGGTGAAAAAGGAAATAACCTCAGATGAAAACTGGAAAGAAGTTTTCTGTGCAACTACTTTGTGATAGATATGTGTATTTATCTCACATAGATAAAACATTCTTTCTATTATGCACTTTTGAAACAGCATCATGGAAGGATTCATGAAAGGACATTCAGGAGCACATCCAGGCTTGAGGGGAAATAGGAGATATCTTCAGATAAAAATTGGAGATAAGTTTTCTGAGAAACGTCTTTGTGAGGTGTGCATTCTACTCAGGGACTCTTACATCTTTTCTCATAAGACATTGTTTGAACACTGTTCCTGTAAAACTGAAAAAGTGATATTTTGCAGCGCATTCAGCACTATGGCAAAAAGTGAAATACCCCGAAATAAAACCCAGAAAGAAGCGTTCCCAGAAACTGCTCTCTGACGTGTGTATTCATTTCAGAGAGTTAAAGCTTACACTACATTGCCCAGTTTGGAAACTCTGTCTTTGAGGAATCTGTGAAGGGACATTAAGTGGCTCCCAGAGGGTTGTGGTGAGAAAGGAAACATCTCCCGATGATAACTGGAGAGAAGCTTTTGGAGCTACTTGTTGATGTGTGCATTCATCGCATAGAGTTAAATCATTCTTTGGATTGAGCAATTTGAAATCACTGTTTCTGTGGAACCTGAGAAAGGACATTTGGGAACACTCTTAAGAATATGCTGAAAAAAAAAATACCATCCAATAAAAACCAGAAAGAATCTTTCTTTGTAGCTACTCTAGGTCACGTGAAGTCCACTCGCACAGGTAAGCTTCTGCTTTCATTGACCAGTATTCTAACCCTGTTTTATTTTTAGACACCTAAGGGACACTTGGGAGCGTTTTGAGGTTTACAGCGAGAACGGAAATATGTTCAGATATATACTGGAGAGAAGATATTCGAGAAGTTACGTTGTGATGAATGCATTCCACTCATAGAGTTATGCTTTTCTTCTCATGGAGGATTGGGGAATCCCTTTAGGAGAAAACGCTACCAGGGGACATTCGGAAGTATATGGATGGCTATAGTGAAAAAGGAAATATCCTCAGACAAAAACTGGACAGATGCTTTCTGAAAACCTGCTTTGCGATAGATATGTCTATTCATCTCACATAGATAGTAAAACTTTCTCTATATCACACGGTTTTGAAACTGCATCATGGATGGATTCGTGAAGGGATATTAGGGAGCACATTCAGGCCTGTGGGGAAATATGAGATATCTTCAGATAAAAACTGGAGAGAAGAATTCTGAGAAACTGCTTTGGGATGTGTACATTCCACTCAGGGAGTTATACCTCTTTTCTCATAATGCAGTGTTTGAACACTCTTCCTGTAAAACTGAATAAGTGATATTTTGCAGTGCATTGAAGAATATGGCGAAAAGTGAAATATCCTGAAATAAAACCCGAAAAGAAGCGTTCCAGTAAACTGTTCTCTTACGTGCGCATTCATTTCAGAGAGTTAAAGCTTACACTACGTTTGCCAGTTTGGAAACTCTGTCTTTGAGAAATCTGTGAAAGAATATTATGTGGCACCCGGAGGCTAGTGGTGAGAAAGGAAACGTCTTCCGATGAAAGCTGAAGAGAAGCTTTTGGAGCAACTGCCTTGTGATGTGTGTATTCATGTCATAGAGTTAAATCATTATTTGGATTGAGCAGTTTGAAATCACTGTTCCTTTGGAACTTGAGAAAGCGCATTTGGAACCGCTCTTAAGAATATGCTGAAAAAGAAATACCCTCCGATATAAACCAGAAGGAAACTTTTTGTGAAAGTGCTCTAGGTCACGTGATTTCCACTTGCACAGTTAAGCTTCTGTTGTCATTGAGCAGTATTCTAAAACTGGTTTAGGTCAGTCAGCAAAAGGATACTCCGGAATGCTTTGAGCCTTGGGGTGAAAACGGAATTATACTCAGAAAGATACTGGAGGGAATATTTCTGAGGAGCTGCTTTGTGACCTCTGCATTCCATTCACAGAGTTATATATATTTTTTTCGCATAGAGTATTGGGGAATCCCGCTTGGAGAAAACCTACCAGGGGACATTCGGGAGTATATGGATGGTCCTGGTGAAAAAGGAAATATTGTCAGACAAAAACTGGAAGGAAGCTTTCGGTGAAACTGCTTTGTGATAGATATGCCTATTTATCTCACATAGATAAATCTTTCTTTCCATTAGTCAGTTTTGAAACTGCATCAAGGATTGATTCACGAAGCGACATTCAGGAGCACATTCAGGGCTGTTTGGAAATAGGAGATATCTTCAGATAAAAATGGGAGAGAAGCTTTCGAAGTAACTGTTTTGTGATGTGTGTATTCATCTCATAGAGATGAATCATTCTTTGGATTGAGCAGTTTGAAATCACTGTTGCTGTGGAACCTGAGAAAGGACATTTGGGAACGCTCTCAAGAATATGCCGAAAAAGAAATACCCTCCGATAAAAACCAGAAGGAAACTTTCTGTGAAACTGTTCTAGGTCGCATGAATTCACTTCACAGAGTTAAGTTTCTCTTTCCACTGAGCAGTATTTTTACTCTGTTTTAAGTTAGTTAGCTAAGGTATGCTTGGGAGTGCTTTGAGGCTTATGGTGAAAGTGGAAATATCTTCAGATAGCTACTGGATAGAAGATTTCCGGGGAGCTGCTTTGTGACGTGTGTATTCCACCCACAGAGTTATACTTTTCTTATCATAGAGGATTGGGTATCCCATTTGGAGAAACGCTACCTGGGGCATTCAGGATTATGTGGACAGCTATGGTGAAAAAGGAAATATCCTCAGACAAAAACTGGAAAGAAGCTTTCTGTGAAACTGCTTTGGGATAGATGTGTCTATTCATCTCAAATAAATAAAACTTTGTTTCTATTACACAGTTTGAAACTGCGTCATGGAAGAATTCTCGAAGGGACATTCGGGAGCACATTCAGTGCTGTGCAGAAGTAGAAAATATCTTCAGATAAAAACTGGAGAGAAGCTTTCTGAGAAACTGCATTGTGATGTGAGCATTTCACTCAGGGAGTTATACTTCTTTTCTCATAAAGCAGAGTTTGAACCCTGTTCCTGTAAAACTGAAAAAGTGATATTTTGCAGTGTATTGAAGACTATGGTGAAATGTTAAATATCATGAAATAAAACCAAGAAAGAAGTGTTCCAAGAAACTGCTCTCAGATCTGGGCATTTATTTTAGAAAGTTAAAGCTTACACTACGCTGCCTAGTTTGAAAACTCTGTCTTTGAGGAATGTGTGAAGGGATATTAAATGGTGCCCGGAGGCCTTTGCGGAAAAAGAAAACATTTTTCGATGAAAACTGCAGAGAAGATTTCAGAGCAACAGCTTTCTGATGTGTGTATTCATCCCATAGAGTTAAATCATTCTTTGGATTGAGCAGTTTGAAATCTCTGTATCTGTGGAACCCGAGAAAGAATATTTGGGAACGCTCTTAAGAATATGCTGAAAAACAAATACTCTCCGATAAAAACCAGAAGAAAACTTTGTGGGAAACTGTACTAGGTCACGTGAATTCATCTCACAGAGTTAAGCTTCTGTTTCCAATGAACAGTATTTTAACACTGTTTTAGGTTAGTCAGCTAAGGGATACTCGGGACTTCTTTGAGGCTTATGGTGAAAATGGAAATGTCTTTAGATAGATACTGGGGGGTAGATTTCCAAGGAGCTGTTTTGTGACGTGTGCATTCCACTCTGGAGTTATACTTTTCTTCTCATACAGGATTGTGGAATCTGGTTTGGAGAAAAAGCTCCCTGGGGACATTTGGGTGTCTATGGATGGCTATGGTGAAAAAGGAAATATCCTGGGACAAAAACTGGAAAGAAACTTTCTGTGAAACTGCTTTGTGATAGATATGTCTATTCATCTCACATGGATAAAACTTTCTTTCTATTATGCAGTTTTGAAACTGCGTCATGAACGGATTCACAGAGGGACATTTGGAAACACATTCAGGCTTATTTGGAAATAGGAGATATCCTTAGATAAAAACTGGAGAGAAACTTTCTGGGAAACTGTTTTCTGATGTGTGCTTTCCACTAAGGAATTTATACCACTTTTTTCATAAGGCAGTGTTTCACCACAGTTCCTGTAAAACTGAAAACGTGATACTTTGCAGAGCATTGAAAACTATAATGAAAAGTGAAATATCCTGAAATAAAACCCAGAAAGAAGCATTCCAAGAAACAGCTCTCTGACGTGTGAATTCATTCAGAGAGTTAAAGCTTACACTACATTGCCCAGTTTTGAAGCCCTGTTTTGTGGAATCTGTGAAGGGATATTAAGTGGCGCATGGAGGCTGGTGTTGAGAGAGGAAACGTCTCCCGATGAAAACTGGAGAGAAGCTTTTGGATCAACTGCCTTCTGATGTGTGTATTCATCTCATAGATTTAAATCGTTCCTGGGGTTGAGCAATTTGAAATCACTGTTTCTGTGGAACCTGATAAAGGACATTTGGAATGCTCTTAAGAATATGTTGAAAAAGAAATACCCTCAAATAAAAACCAGAAGGAAACTTTCTGTGTAACTGTTCTAGTTCGCCTGAATTCCACCCGCACAGCTAAACTCCTTTTTTCATTGAGCAGTATTCTAACACTGCTTTAGGTTAGTCAGCCAAATGATACTCGGGAATGCTTTGAGGCTTATGGTGAAAACAGAAATATCTTCACATAGATACTGGAGAGAAGATTTCTGAGGAGCTGCTTTGTGATGTGTGCATTCCACTCCCAGAGTTACATTTTTCTTCTCATAGAGCATTGGGCAATCCCATTTGGAGAAATAGCTACCAGGGGATATTCAGGGGTATATGGACGGCTATGGTGAAAAAGGAAATATCTTCAGACAAAAACTGGAAAGAAGCTTTCTGTGAAACTGCTTTGTGATACATATGTCTATTTATCTCACACAGATAAAACTTTCTTTCTATTACACAGTTTTGAAACTGTGTCATGGACGGATTCACAAAGGGACATTCGGGAGCACTTTCAGGCCTGTGGGAAACTCGAAAATATCTTCAGATATAAGGTGGATAGAAGCTTTCTGAGAAACTGCTTTGTGATGTGTGCATTCCACTCAGAGATTTATACCTCTTTTCTCCTAAGACACTGTTTGAACATTGTTCCTGTAAAACTGAAAAAGTGATATTTTGCAGTGCATTGAAGACTACGATGAAAAGTGAAATATCCTGAAATAAAACCCAGAAAGAAGCGTTCCAAGAAACTGCTCTCTGACGTGTGCATTCAGTTCAGAGAGTTAAAACTTACACTACGTTGCCCAGTTTGGAAACTGTCTTTGAGGAATCTGTGAGGGGATATTAAGTGGTGCCCGGAGGCTTGTGGTGAGAAATGAAACGTCTTCTGATGAAAACTGGAGAAAATCTTATGGCGCAACTGCTTTGTGATGTGTGTATTCATCTCATAGAATTAAATCATTCTTTGGATTGAACAGTTTGAAATCACTGTTTCTGTGGAACCTGAGAATGGACATACTGGAATGCTCTTAAAAATATGCTGAAAAAGATATACCCTGCGATAAAAACCAGAAGGAAACTTTCTGGGAACATGCTGTAGTTCACTTGAATTCCACTCACACTCTTAAGCTTCTCTTTTCAGTGAGTAGTATTCTTACACTCTTTTAGGTTAGTCAGCTAAGGGATACTCGGGAGTGCTTTGAGGCTTACGGTGGAAAGGGAAATATCTTCATATAGATACTGGAGAGATTTCTGAGGAGCTGCTTTTTGACGTGTGCATTCCACTCACAGAGTAATACTTTTCTTCTCATACAGGTTTGAGGCATCCTGCTTGGTGAAAAAGCTACAAGAGGACATTCGGGAGTATATGGACAGCTATGGTGAGAAAGGAAATATCCTCAGACAAAAACTGGATAGAAGCTTTCTGTGAATCTGCTTTGTGATAGATAAACTATTCCTCTCACATAGATAAAACTTTCTTTCTATTATGCAGTTTCAAAACTACATCATGGACGGATTCGGAAAGGGACATTCAGGGAGCACATTCAGGCTTGTGGGGATATAGGAGATAACTTCAGATAAAAACTGGAGGGAAGCTTTCTGAGAAACTACATTGTGATGTGTGCATTCCACTCAGTGAGTTATACCTCTTTTCTGATAAGGCAGTGTTTGAACACTGTTCCTGTAAAACTGAAAAAGTGATATTTTGCAATGCATTGAAGACTAAGGCAAAAAGTGAAATATCCTGAAATAAAATCCAGAAAAAAGCGTTCCAAGAAACTATTCTCTGACGTGTGCTTTCATTTCTGAGAGTTAAACCTTACACTTCATTGCCCAGTTTTAAAACTCTGTTTTTGAGAAGTCTGTGAAGGGATATTTAGTGGTGCCTGGAGGCTTGTGTTGAGAAAGGAAACGTCTTCCAATGAAAACTGGAAAGAAGCTTTTGGAGCAACTGCTTTTTGATGTGTGTAATCATCTCATAGAACTAAATCATTCTTTGGATTGAGCAATTTGAAATCACTGTTTCTGTGGAATCTGAGAAAGGAGATTTGGGAACGCTCTTAAGAATATGCTGAAAAAGAAATACCTTCTGATGAAAACCAGAAGGAAACTTTCTGTGAATCTTTTCTGGGTCACGTGAAGTCCACTCATACAGTTTAGCTTCTGTTTTCATTGAGCAGTATTCTAACACTGTCTTTGTTTAGCCTGCGAAGTGATACTCGTGAATGCTTTGAAGCTTCCGGTGCAAATGAAAATATCTTCAGATAGATACTGTAGAGAAGATTTCCGAGGAACTGCTTTGTAATGCGAGAATTCCACTCACAGAGTTAAACTTTTCTTCTCATGGAGGATTGCATAATCCCGTTTGGAGCAATCGCTACGAGGGGATATTCAGGAGCATATCGAAGGCTGTGGTGAAAAAGGAAATATCCTCAGAGAAAAACTGGAAAGAAGTTTTGTGTAAAAACTGGTTTGTGACAGATGTGACTATTCATCTCACAAAGATAACGCTTTCTTTATATTACATAGTTTTTATTTATTTATTTATTTATTTTTAAAGGGATTTAACTTGGTTTTCTTTTTTTTTATTATTAAACTTTAAGTTCTAGGGTACATGTGCATAACGTGCAGGTTTGGTACATATGTACACCTGTGCCATGTTGGTGTGCTGCACCCATCAACTCATCAGCACCCATCAATTCATCATTTATATCAGGTATAACTCCCCAATGCAATCC
>NW_022293406.1:0-13963 GCF_002776525.5 Piliocolobus tephrosceles | reverse complement strand
GGTTTTATTTCAGGATATTTCACTTTTTGCCATAGTCTTCAATGTGCTGCACAATGTCACTTTTTCAGTTTTACAGGAACAGTGTTCAAATACTGCCTTTTGAGAAAAGAGGTATAACGCCCTGAGTAGAATGCACACTCACAAAGTAGTTCCTCAGAAAGCTTCTCTCCAGTGTTTATCGGGAGATATCCCCTATTTCTCCATAGACCTGAATGTGCTCCCGAAGGTCCCCAGGCAAATCTGTCCATGATGCATTTTCAAAACTTCATAATAGAAAGTTTTCTCTATATGAGATGAATAGATATATCTTTCCCAAAGCAGTTTCACATGAGACTTATTTCCAGTTATTGTCTGAGGATAATTCCTTTTTCACCATAGCCTTCCATATACTCCCAAATGTCCTCTGGTAGCTTTTTTTCCAAATGGGGCTAGCCTATCCTCTATGAGAAGAAATGTATAACTCTGTGAGTGGAATGCACACGTCACAAAGCAGCTCCACGGAAATCTTCTCTCCAGTATCTCTCTGAAGAATTTTCCGTTTTCACCAGTGCCTCAAAGTGCTCCCGAGTATCCCTTCATTGTCTAAGCTAAAACAGCATTAGAATAGTCCTCAATGAAAACAGAAGCTTCAGTGTGCGAGTGGACTTCATGTGACTGAGAGAAGTTTCACAGAAAGTTTCCTTCTGGTTTTATCAGAGGGTATTTACTTTTCAGCATATTCTTAAGAGTGTTCCCAAATGTCCTTTCTCAGGTTCCACAGAAACAGTGATTTCAAACTGTTCAATCCAAAGAATGACTTAAATCTATGAGATGGATACAAATATCACAAAGCAGCTGCTCCAAAAGCTTCTCTCCAGTTTTCATTGGGAGACGTTTGCTTTCTCACCACAAGGCTCCTGGCACCACTTAATATCCCTGCACAGATTCCTCATAGACAGAGTTTCCAAACTGGGCAATGTAGTGTAAGATTTAAGTCACTGAAATGAATGCACACGTCAGAGAGCAATTTCTTGGAATGCTTCTTTCTGGGTTTTAAATAAGGATATTTCACTTTTTGACAGAGTCTTCAATGTGTTTCAAAATATCACTTTATCTGTTTTAAAGAAACAGTATTCAAACACTGCCTTAAGAGATAAGAGGTATACTCAATGAGTGGAAAGCACACATCACAAAGCAGTTTCTCAGAAAGCTTCTCTGCAGGTTTTATCTGAAGATATTTCCTATTTCCCCACAGGCCCGAATGTTCTCCCAAATGTCCCTTCGCGAATCCGTCCAGGACGCAGTTTAAAAACTGCGTAATAGAAAGTTTTATCTATGTGAGATGAATAGATATACCTATCACAAAGCAGTTTCACAGAAAGATTCTTTCCACTTTTTGTCTGAGCATATTTCCTTTTTCACCATAGCCATCCATATACTCCCAAATGGTACCTTTTTCTCCAAATAGGATTCCCCAATCCTCGATGAGAAGAAAAGTCAAACACTGTGAGTGAAATGTACACGTCACAAAGCAGCTCATCAGAAATATTCTCTCTAGTATCTTTCTGAAGTTATTTCCGTTTTCACTGTAAGCCTCAAAGTGCTCCAAAGTATCACTTAGCTGACTAAGCTTAAACAGTGTTAGAATACTCCTCAATGAAAACAGAAGCTTCACTGTGTGAGTGGACTTCACATGACCTAGAGCAGTTTCACGGAAAGTTTCCTTCTGTATTTATCGGAGGGTATTTCTTTTCCAGCACATTCTTAAGAGTGTTCCCAAATGTCCTTTCTCAGGTTCCACAGAAACAGAGATTTCAATGTGCTCAATCCAAAGAATTATTTAAATCTATGAGATGAATACACACATCACAAAGCAGTTGCTGCGAAAGCTTCTCTCCAATTTTTATCATAAGATGTTTCCTTTCTCATCACAAGTCTCCAGGCACCACATAATATCCATTCACAGATTCCTCAAAGACAGAATTTCCAAACTGGGCAGCGTAGTGTAAAATTTAAGTCACTGAAATGAATACACACATGACAGAGCAGTTTCTTAGAATGCTTCTTTCTGGATTTTATTTCAGGATAATTTACTTTTTGTTGTAGTCTTCAATGTGCTGCAAAATATCACTTCTTCAGTTTTAAAAGAACAGTGTGGAAACACTGCCTTATGAGAAAAGAGGTATAACACACTGAGTGGAATGCACACATCACATATAGTTTATCAGAAAGCATCTCTCTAGTATTTATCTGAATATATATCTTATTTCCACACAGACCTGGTTGTGCTACCGATGTCCCTTCACGAATCTGTCCATGATGCAGTTTCAGAACTGCGTATTAGAAAAAAAGTTTTATCTATGTTAGATGAATAGACATATCTATCCCCAAGCAGTTTCACAGAAAGCTACTTTCCAGTTTTTGTCTCTGGATATTTTCTTTTCCACCATAGCCGTCGATATACTCCCAAACGTCCCCTGGTAGCTTTTTATCCAAACAAGACTAGCAACTATTCTATGAGAAGAAAAGTATAACTGTGCTAGTGGAATGCACATGTCACAGAGCAGCTCCTCGGAAATCTTCTCTCCAGTAACAATCCGAAGATATTTCCACTTTCACCGTAAGCCTCAAAGTGCTCCCGAGTATCCCTTAACTGAGTAACCTAAAGTAGTGTAAGAACACTGTTCCATGAAAACAGAAGCTTAATTGTGAGAGTGGACTTCACGTGACCTAGAAGAGCTTCACAGCAAGTTTCCTTCTGGTTTTTATTGGAGGGTGTTTCTTTTTTAGCATATTCTTAAGAGCATTCCCTAATGTCCTTTCTCAGGTTCCACAGAAATAGTGATTTAAAACCCCTCAATCAAAAGAATGTTTTAACTCTATAAGATCAATACACACATCACAGGGCAGTGGCTCCGAAAGTTTCTCTCCAGTTTTCATCGGAAGACATATCCTTTCTCACCACAAGCCTCCAGGCGCCACTTAATATCCCTTCAGAGATTCCTCAAAGACAGAGTTGCCAAACTGGGCAAGGTAGTGTAAGCTCTAACACTCTGAAATGGAAGCACACGTCAGAGTGCAGTTTCTTGGAATGCTTATTTCTGGGTTTTATTTTAGGATATTTCACTTTTCGCCAAAGTCTTCAATGCGCTGCAAAGTATCACTTTATCGTTTTACAGGAATAGTGTTCAAACACTGCCTTATGAGAAAAGAGGTAAAACTCCCTGAGTGCAATGCACACATCCAAAAGCAGTTTCTCAGAAACCTTCTCTCCAGTTTTTATCTGAAGTTATCTACTACTTCCCCACAGGCACGAATGTGCTCCCGAATGTCCCTTTGTGAATCCGTTCATGATGCAGTTTCAAAACTACACAATAGAAATAAAATTTTATTTATGTGCGAGGAATAGACATATCTATCACAAAGCAGTTTCACAGAAAGTTTCTTTCCAGTTTTTCTCAGAAGATATTTCCTTTTTCACGATAGCCATCCATATACTCCTGAATGTCTCCTGGTAGCTTTTACTCCAAATGGGATTACCCAAACCTCTATGAGTAGAAAAGTATAACTCTGTGAGTGGAATGCACATGTCACAAAGCAGCTCCTCGGAAATCTACTCTCCAGTTTCTATTTGAAGATATTTCCCTTTTCACTGTAAGCCTCAAAGTTCTCCCGAGTGTCCCTTTGCTGACTAATGTAAAACAGTGTTAGAATACCGTTCAATGAAATCACCAGCTTAACTTTGCCAGTGGACTTCACGTGACCTAGAGCAGTTTCACAAAATGTTTTCTTCTGCTTTTTATTGGAGGGTGTTTCTTTTTCAGCATATTCGCAAGAGTGTTCCCAAATGTCCTCTCTCAGGTTCCACAGAAACAGTGATTTGAAACCGCTCAATCCAAAGAAAGATTTAACTCTACGAGATGAATACACACATCACAAAGCAGATGCTCCAAAAGCTTCTCTTCAGTTTTCATTGGAAAACGTTTCCTTTCTCACCACAAGCCTTCGGGTGCCACTTAATATCCCTTCACAGATTCCTCAAAGACAGAGTTTCCAAACTGGGCAACATATTATGAGCTTTAACTCTCTGAAATGAATGCTCTCGTCAGACAGCAGTTTCTTGGAGGGCTTCTTTCTGGGTTTTATTCCAGGATATTTCACTTTTCGTCAGAATCTTCAATGTGCTGCAAAATATCACGTTTTCAGTTTTCAGGAACAGTGTTCAAATACTACCATATGACAAAATACGTATTACTCCCTGAGTGGAATGCACACATCACACACAGTTTCTCAGAAAGCTTCTCTCCAGTTTTTATCTGAAGATATTTCCTACTTCCCCATAGACCTGATTGTGTTCCCAAGTGTCCCTTCCTGAATCAGTCCCTGAAGAAGTTTCAAAACTGCGTAGCAGAAATAAAGTTTTATCTATGTAAGATGAATAGACATATCTATCCCAAAGCAGTTTTACAGAAAGCTTCTTTCCAATTTTTGTCTGAGGATATTTCCTTTTTCACCATAGCCTTCCATTACTCCCAAATGTCCATTGGTAACTTTTTCTCCAAATGGGATTAGCCAATTCTCTATGAGAAGAAAAGTATGACTCTGTCAGTGGAATGCAGGCGTCACAAAGCAACTCCTCAGAAACCTTCTCTCCAGTATCTATCTGAAGATATTTACGCTTTCACTGTAAACCTCAAAGCACTCCCGAGTGTGCCTTAGCTGAATGAACTAAAATAGTGTTAGAATACCGCTGAATGAAAATGGAAGTTAAATTGTCCAAGTGGACTTCTAGTGACCTAGAGCAGTTTCACAGAAAGTTTCCTTGTGGTTTTTATCAGAGGGTATTTCTTTTTCAGCCTATACTTAAGAGCGTTCCCAAATGTCCTTTCTCAGGTTCCACAGAAACAGTGATTTCAAACTGCTCAATACAAAGAATGATTTAAATCTATGAGATGAATACACACATTACAAAGCTGTTGCTCTGAAAGCTTCTCTCCAGTTTTCATTGGAAGATGTTTCCTTTCTCACCACATGCCTCTGGGTGCCACATAATATCCATTCACAGATTCCTCGAAGACAGAGTTTCCAAACTGGGTAACGTAGTGTAAGATTTAACTCTCTGAAAAGAATGCACACATCAGAGAGCAGTTTCTTGGAGCGCTTCTTTCTGGGTTTTATTCCAGGGTATTTCACTTTTCACCACAGTCTTCAATGCCCTGCAAATTATCTCTTTTTCAGTTTTACAGGAACAGTGTTCAAACACTGACATATGAGAAAAGAGGTATAACTCCCTGAGTGGAATGTACTTATCAGAAAGCAGTTTCTGACAAAGCTTCCATTCAGTATTTATCTGAAGATATTTCCTATCTTCCCACAGACCTGATTGTCCTCCCGAATGTCCCTTAGCGAATCCATCCATCACGCAGTTTCAAAACTAAGTAATATGGAGAAAGTTTTATCAATGTGAGATGGATATATATATCTACAACAAAGCAGTTTCTCAGAAAGCTTGTATCAATTTTTTGTCTGAGGATATTTCCTTTTATACCATAGCCATCCATATACTTCTGAATGTCCCCTGGTAGCTTTTTCTCCAAATGAGATTCCCCAATCCTCTAAGGGAATAAAAGTAAAAGTCTGTGAGTGGAATGCATTTGTCGCAACGCTTCTTCTCAGAAATCTCCTCTCCAGTATCTATCTGAAAATATTTCCATTTTCACCATAAACCTCAAAGCACTCTCGAGCATTCCTTCGTTGTCAAAAATAAAACAGGGTTAGAATACTGCTCAATGAAAACAGAAGCTTACTTGTATAAGTGGACTTCACGTAACCCAGAACAGCTTCACAGAAAGATACTTTCTGGTTTTTATCAGAGGGTATTTCTTTTTCAGCATATTCTTAAGTGCGTTCCCAAATGTCCTTTCTCAGATTCCACAGAAACAGTGATTTCAAAGTGCTCAATCCAAATAATGATTTAAATCTATGAGAAGAATACACACATCACAATGCAGTTGCCCCAAATGTTTCTCTCCAGTTTTCATTGGAAGATGATTAATTTCTCACCACAAGCCTCCAGGCACCACTTAATATCCCTTCACAGATTTCTCAAAGACAGAGTTTCCAAAGTGTTTAATGTAATGTAAGCTTTAACTCTCTGAAACAAATGCACACATCAGAGAAAAGTTTGTTGAAATGCTTCTTTCTTGGTATTATTTCAGGATATTTCAATTTTCGCCATAGTCTTGAATGCGCTATAAAATATCACTTTTTCTGTTTTACAGGAACAGTGTCCAAACACTGCATTATGAGAAAAGAGGTATAACACCTGCAGTGAAATGCACTCATCAAAAAGCATTTTCTCAGAGAGCTTCTCTTCTGTTTTTATCTGAATATATCTCCTTCTTCCCCACAGGTCGGAATGTGCTCCCAAATATACCTTCGTGAATCCATCCATGATGCATTTTCAAAACTGCATAAAAGAAAGAAAGTTTTATCTATGTGAGATGAATAGACATATGTATCACAAAGCAGTTTCAAAGATAGCATCTTTACAGTTTTTGTGTGAGGATATTTCCTTTTTCACCATAGCAGTCCATATAACCTAGAATGTCCCCTGGAAGCTTTGTCTCCAAACGGGATTTCCCAATCTTCTATGAGGAGAAAAGTATAACTTTGTTAGTAGAATGCACACGTCACAAATTAGCTCCTCGGAAATCTTCTCTCCAGCATCTATCTGAAGATACTTCCGTTTTCACTATAAGCCTCAAAGCATTCCCGAGTATCCCTTAGCTGAAAACCTCAAACACTGTTAGAATGCTGCTCAAAGAAAACAGAGGCTTAACTGTGTGAGTGGACTTCACGTGACATAAAGCAGTTTCACAAAATGTTTCCTTCTGGTTTTTTTCGGAGGGTATTCCTTTTTCAGCATATTCTTAAGAGAGTTCCCAAATGTCCTGTCTCAGGTTCCACAGAAACAGTGATGTCAAACTGCTAAATCCAAAGAATAATTTAACTCTATGAGAAGAATACACTCATCAGAAAGTTGATACACTCATCCTAAAGCTTCTCTCCAGTTTTCGTCGGAAGGCTTTTCCTTTCACACCACAAGCCTCCGGGCGCCATGTAATATTTCTTCATAGATTCCTAAAAGACAGACATTCCAAACTGGGCAACGTACTGTAAGCTTTTGCTCTCTGAAATGAATGCACACATCAGAGAGCAGTTTCTTGCATCGCTTCTTTCTGGGTTTTATTTCAGGGTATTTCACTTTTCGCCATAGTCTTCAATGCGCTGCACAAAATCACTTTTTCAGTATTACAGGATCAGTGTTCAAACACTGCCTTATGAGAAAAGAGTTATAACACCCTGAGTGGGTTTCACACATCACAAAGCAGTTTCTCAGAAAGCTTCTCTCCCATTTTTATATGAAGATATCTCCTATTTCCCCATAGGCCTGAAAGTGCTTCCGCATGTCCCTTCGCGATTCTGTCCATGACGCTGTTTCAAAACTGCATAATAGAAATAAAGTTTTATCTGTGTGAGATGAATAGACATATCTATCACAAAGTAGTTTCACAGAAAGCTTCTTTACAGTTTTTGTCTGAGATTAATTCCTTTTTCACCATAGCCGTCCATATACTCCCAAATGTCCCCTGGTAGCTTTTTCTCCAAACGGGATTCTGCAATCCTCTATGAGAAGAAAAGCAAAACTCTGTGAGTGGAGTGCACACGTCACAAAGCACCTCTTCATTCTCTATCTGAAGACATTTCCGTTTTCAACATAAGCCTCAAAGTGCTCCCGAGTATCCCTTGGCTGACTAACTGAAAACAGTGTTAAAATTCTGCTCAATGAAAATAGAAGGTAAAGTGTGCGAGTGGACTTCACATGACCTAGAGCAGTTTCACAGAGTGTTTCCTTCTGGTTTTTATCTGAGGGTATATCTTTTACAGCATATTCTCAAGAGCGTTCCCAAATATCCTTTTTCAGGTTTCACAGAAACAGTGATTTCAAATTGCTCATTCCAAAAAATCATTTAACTCTATAAGATGAATACACACATCACAAAGCAGTTTCTCTGAAAGCTTCTCTCCAGTTTTCATTGGAAGAAGTTTCCTTTCTCACCATAAGCCACAGGTAGTCAATTAATATCCCTTTGCAGATTGCTCAAAGACAGATTTTCCAAACTGGGCAACGTAGTGTAAGCTTTAACTTTCTGAAATAAATGCACACGTAAGAGAGCAGTTTCTTGGAACTCTTCTTTCTGGATTTTACTTCAGGATATTTCACTTTTCGTCATAGTCTTCAATGCGCTACAAAATCTCACTTTTTCAGTATTGCAGGAAAAGTGTTCAAACACTGCCTGATGAGAAAAGAGGTATAACTGCCTGAGTGGAAGGCACACATCACAAAGCAGTTTCTCAAAAAGCTTCTCTCCAGTTTTTATCTGAAGATATCTCCTATTACCCCTCGGTCCTGAATGTGCTCCCGAATGTCCCTTGGCAAATCCATCCGTGATGCAATTCCAAAACTGCATAATAGTAAGAAAGTTTCATCTATATGAGATGAGTAGATATACCTATCACAAAGCAATTTCACAGAAAGCTTCTTTCCAGTATTTGTCTGAGGATATTTCCTTTTTCAACATAGCTGTCCATATCCCCCTGACTGTCTCTGGTAGCTTTTTCTCCAAATGGGATTCCCCAATCCTCTATGAGAAGAAAAGTATAACTCTGTGGGTGGAATGCACACATCACAAACCAGCACCTGGGATATCTCTCCAGTATCTATTTGAAGATATTTCCGTTTTCACCGTAAGCTTCAAAGCGCTCCCGAGTGTCCCTTAGCAGATTAACCTAAAACCGTGCTAGAATAATGTTCAATGAGTACAGAAGCTTTACTGTGCAAGTGGAATTCATGTGAAATATAGGAGTTTCACAGAAAGTTTCCTTCTGGTTTTTATTGGAGGGTATTTCTTTTTCAGCATATTCTTCAGAGCATTCCCAAATGTCCTTTCTCAGGTTCCGCAGAAACAGTGATTTCAAACTGCTCAATATAAAGAATGATTTAACTCTATGAGATGAATACACACATTATGAAGCAGTTGCTCCGAAAGCTTCTCTCCAGTTTTCATCGGAGGACGTTTCCTTTCTCACCACAAGCCTCCGGGAGCCACTTAATATCCGTTCACAGATGGCTCAAAGACAGGGTTTCCAAACTGGGAAACGTAGTGTGAGCTTTAACTCTCTGAAATGAATGCACCGTCAGAGAGCAGTTTCTTCCAATGCTTCTTTCTGGGTTTTATTTCAGAATATTTCACTTTTTGCCATAGACTTCAATGCACTGCAAAATATCACTTTTTCAGTTTTTCAGGAACAGTGTTCAACCACTCCCTTATGAGAAAAGATGTATAACTCCCTGAATGGAATGCATACATCCCAAAGCATTTTCTCAGAGAGCTTCTCTCCAGTTTTAATCTGAAGATATCCCCTTTTTCACCGTAGACCTAAAAGTGCTCCTGAATGTCTCTTCACGAATCCGACCATGACACAGTTTCAAAACTGTGTAATATAAAGTTTTATTTATGTGAGATGAAGAGAGATATCTATGATGAAGCAGTTTCAGAGAAAGCTTCTATCCAGTTTTTGTCTGAGGATATTTCATTTTCCTCCGTAGCCATCCATACACTCCCGAGTGTACCCTGGTAGCGTTTTCTCCAAATGGGATTCCCCAATCCTCTATGAGAAGAAAAGTATAACTCTGTGTGTGGACTGCAGCATCACAAAGCAGCTCCTCGGAAGTATTTTTCTCCAGTTTCTCTCTGTAGATATTTCCTTTTTCACCATAAGCCTCAAATCGCTCCCGTATATCAGTTCGCTGACAAAATAAAAACAGTATTAGAATACTGCTCAATGGAAACAGAAGCTTATCTGTGCGAGTGAAATTCATGTGACCTGGAGCAATTTCACAGAAAGAATTCTTCTGGTTTTTATCGCAGGGTATTTCTTTTACAGCATGTTCTTAAGAGTGGTCCCAAATGTCTTTTCTCAGGTTCCCCAGAAAGAGTGATTTCAAACTGCTCAATCCAAATAATGATTTAACTCTATGAGATGAACACACATATCACAAAGCAGTTGCACTGAAAGCTTCTCTCCAGTTTTCATTGGAAGACGATTTATTTCTCAACAAAAACCTCTGGGAGCCACGTAATGTCCCTTCACAGATTTCTCAATGACAGAGTTTCCAAACTCGGCAATGTACGGGAAGCTTTAACTCTCTGAAATGAATGCACACGTCAGAGAGCAGTTTCTTTGAATGCTTCTTTCTGGGTTTTATTGCAGGATATTTCACTTTTGGCCCTAGTCTTCAATGAACTGCACTATAACAGTTTTTCAGTTTTACAGGAACAGTGTTCAAACACTGCCTTATGGGAAAAGAGGTATAACTCCCTGAGTAGAATGCACACATCAGAAAGCAGTTATTCAGAAAGTTTCTCTCCAGTTTTTATCAGAAGTTATTTTCTCTTTCCCACCAGGCCTGAAGGTGTTCCCGAATGTCCCTTTGCCAATCCGTCCATCCTGCCATTTGAAAACTGCATATAAGAAAAAAAGGTTTATCTACGTGACATGAAAAGACACACCTATCACAAATCAGTTTCACAGATATCCTCTTTCCAGTTTTTGTCTGAGGATATTCCTTTTTCACCATAGCCATCCACATACTCCTGAATGTCCCCTGGTAGCTTTTTCTCCAAACGGAATTCCCCAATCCTCTATGAGATGAAAAGTGTAACGCTGTGAGTGGAATGCACACGCCACAAAGCAGCCTTTCGAAAATCTTCTCTCAAGTGTATATCTGAAGACATTTTCATTTTCACCATAAGCCTCAAAGCTCTCCCGAGTATCCCTTAGCTGATTAACCTAAAACCATGTTCGAATACTGCTCAATGAAAACAGAAGCTTAACTGTGAGAGTGGAATTCATGTAAACTAGAGCAGTTTCACAGAAAGTTTCCTTTATTTTTTATCGGAGGGTGTTTCTTTTTCAGAATATTCTTAAGTGCGTTCCCAAATGTTCTTTCTTAGCTTCCACAGAAACTGTGATTTCAAACTGCTGAATTCAAAGAATGATTTAACTCGATTAGATGAATATACACAGCACAAAGGAGTTGCTCTGAAATCTTATCACCAGTTTTCATCAGAGGACATTTCCTTTCTCACCAAAAGCCTCTGGACGCTTCTTAATATCCTTTCAGAGATTCCACAAAGACAGAGTTTGCAAACTGGGTAACATAGTGTAAACTTTGAATCTCTGAGATGAATGCACACGTCAGACAGCAGTTTCTTGGAACGCTTCTTTCTGGGTTTTATTTCAGGGTATTTCACTTTTCGCCATAGTCTTCAATGTGCTCCAAAATATCGTTTTTTCAGTTTTACAGGAACAGTGTTAAAACACTGCCTTATGAGAAAAGAGGTTTAACTCCCTGAGTGGAATGCTCACATCACAAAGCACTTTATCAAGAAGCTTCTCTCCCGTTTTTATCTGAAGGTATTTCCTACTTCCCCACAGGTTGGAATGTGCTCCCGAATGTCTTTGCGAATCCATCCATGATGCAGTTTCAAAACTGCGTAAGAGAAAGAAAGTTTTATCTATGTGAGATAAATAGGCTTATCTATCACAAAGCAGTTTCAAAGATAGCACCTTTTCAGTTTTTGTCTGAAGAACTTTCCTTTTTCACCATAGCGGTCCGTATAACCCCAAATGTCCCCCAGAAGCTTTGTCTCCAAACGGGATTCCCCAATCCTCTATGAGAAGAAAAGTATAACTTTGTAAGTGGAATGCACACGTCACAAACTAGCTCCTCGAAAATCTTCTCTCCAGTATCTATATGAAGATATTTCCTTTTTTACAATAAGCCTCAAAGTGCTCCCGAGTATCCCTTAGCTGACTAACTTAAAACAGTGTTAGAATAATGTTCAATGAAAACAGAAGCTTAACTGTGTGAGTGGAATTCATGTGACCTAGAGCAGTTTCACAGGTCTCCTTCTGCTTCCTATCAGAGGGTATTTTTCGTTTTCAGCATATGCTTAAGAGTGTTCCCAAATGTCCTTTCTCATGTTCCACAGAAACAATGAATTCAAACCGCTCAATCCAAACAATGATTTAACACTATGGCATGAATACACTCATCACAAAGCACTTGCTTCGAAAACTTCTCTCCAGTTTCCATCGGAAAACGTTTCCTTTCTCACAACAAGACTTCAGGTGTCACTTAATATCCCTTCACAGATTCCTCAAAGACAGAGTTTCCAAACTGGACAATGTAGTGTAACATTTAACTCTCTGAAATGAGTGCAAACGTCAGAGAGCAGTTTCTTGGAATGCTCTTTCTAGGTTTTATTTCAGGATATTTCACTTTTCGCCATAGTTTTCAATGAGCTGCAAAATATCACCTTTTCAGATTTACAGAAACAGTGTTCAAACACTGCTTTATGAGAAAAGAAATATAACTCTCTGTGTGGAATGCACACATCAAAAACTAGTTTCTCAAAAATCTTCTCTCCAGTTTTTATCTGAAGATATTTCCTATTTCCCCAAAGGTGTGAAGGTGCTCCCAAATGTCCGTTAATGAATCCGTCAATGACACAGTTTAAAAACTGTGTAATAGAAAGAAAGATGTATCTATGGGAGATGAATAGACATATCTATCACAAAGCAGTTTTTACAGAAAACTTCCTTCCAGTTTTGTCTGAGGATATTTCATTTTTCACCATAGCCGTCCTTATACTCCCAAAAGTCCCCTGTTACCATTTTCTCCAAATGGATTTACGCAATCCTCTATGAGAAGAAAAGTATAACTCTGTGAGTGGAATGCACACGTCACAAAGCAGCTTCTCGGAAATCTTCTCTGCAGTTTCTATCTGAAGATATCTCCGTTTTCCCAGTAAGCCTTCAACCACTCCTGAGTATCACTTCACAGACTAAACAAAAACAGTGTTAGAATACTGCTCAAGGAAAACAGAAGTTTAACTTTGTGAATGGATCTCATTTGACCTAGAGCAGCTTCACAGAAAGATTCCTTCTGGTTTTTATTGGAGGGTATTTCTTTTTCTGCATATTCTTAGGAGTGTTCCCAAATGTCCTTTTTCAGGTTCCACAGAAACAGTGATTTAAAAGTGCTCAATCGAAATAATGATTTAACTCTATTAGATGAATATGCATATCACAAAAAGTTGCTCTGAAAGCTTCTTTCCAGTATTCATTGGAAGACATTTCCTTTCTCACCACAAACTTATGGGCACCACTTAATATCCCTTCAAAGATTCCTCAAAGATAGAGTTTCCAAATTGGACAATGTAATGTAAGCTTTAACTCTCAGAAATGACTGCACATGTCAGAGAGCAGTTTCTTGGAACACTTCTTTCTGGGTTTTATTTTCATATTTCACTTTTTGCCATAGTCTTCAATGCGCTGCAAAATATCACCTTTTCATTTTTATAGGAACAGTATTCAAACACTGCATTATGAGAAAAGAGGTATAACTCCCTGAGTGGAATGCACATATCACAAAGCAGTTTCTCAGAAAGCTTCTCTCCAATTTTTATCTGAAGGTATCTCCTATTTCTGCACCGGCCTAAATGTACTCTGGAATGTCCATTCATGAGTCTGTCCATGATGCAGTTTCAAAACTGCATAATAGAAAGGAAGTTTTGTCTATTTGAGATGAATAGACGTATCTATCACAAAGCAGTTTCACGGAAAGTGTATTTCCCGTTTTTGTCTGAGGATATTTCCTTTATCACCATAGCCTTCCATATACTCCTGAAGAATGATTTAACTCTTTGAGATGAATACACACATCACAAAGTAGTTACTGCAAAAGCTTCTCTCCAGATTCCATTGGAAAACATTTCCTTTCTCACCAGAAGCCTCCGGACACCACTTAATATCCCTTCACAGATTCCTCAAAGACAGAATTTCCAAACTG
>NW_022293405.1:0-1531 GCF_002776525.5 Piliocolobus tephrosceles | reverse complement strand
TATACCCAATTTTTGAACCACTTTTTCAAAAACGGTGCATTACTTTTAAATTCAATGACAAACACAAAAATAAATAACAATGAGTGGTTATTATAATTTTTATTTTTAACATTAGTTTGTAATTATTAATTATTATAATTAATCACTTACAGTTTCGGTATATATATTTATACACAGTATTTTAAATCAACTATCATAGTTCTTAGTTAATAGAAAGACTTGTTTGTACGTTTTAATTACATATTAACAATTTAACTTGAACATTAGCTTTTTCAAATTAAATCAATCACTCACATAAAATAAGTATACGCTTTTTTTATTTTTTTTTTTCTCTTAACTAGCTGCTAATACCATCCACACCAGCACATAAATTAGAAAAAGCAAGAAAAAAAAATCAACGTGCATAAAACGATTAATTTAACTTTTAATATATGATGTGTATCAAAATGTATAAAAATAAAGTGGAATGTACAAAATATAAAAATATTTCACAAAAAAAACACAGACTAAATCAATAACTATAAACACAATATCATTAATAGTGTACATATATATATATATATATGTGTCATTTATTTATTAATTTTTTTTTTTTTTTTTTTTTTTTTTCTTGTCTTTATAATTATTATTATCCCTATTGTTATTGAATATTTTAATATATATTTTATTCATAGCAATTTTACGTTTTTTTTTCTTACCTCATATGAACATATGGATTTTTTCTGTTATTATTTCGTTTTTTTTAACAAATTCCTTTTTTTTCTTATATTTTTATTATGTTCTTCTATAAGTTTTAATACATATATTTTTTCATTTTTAATATTTACAATACTTTCATAGGCTTTTAAATTTAAAAAAAGTATATTACTTATACGCTGAAGTGTTCTCAATGCAATTTTGTTCTTTATGTTTTTATTTATATTTATTTTTTGTTTTTCTTCTTGTTGTTGTTCTTGTTGTTCTTCTTCTTGTTGTTCTTGCTGTTCTTGTTGTTCTTGTTCTTGTTCTTGTTCTTGTTCTTGTTCTTGTTCTTGTTCTTGTTCGTCTTGTTGTTCTTCTTCTTGTTGTTCTTCTTCTTCATAATATTCTTCATCATCATCTTCTTCTACTTCTTCTTCATCTTCATCATCATCTTCTTCTTCTTCATAATTTTCTTCTTCATAATCTTCTTCATAATCTTCTTCATAATCTTCTTCATAATCTTCTTCTGCATAATCTTCTTCTTCTTCATAATCTTCTTCCTTATGTTTTTCTTTTCCTTTATCTTTTTCCCCTTCTTCCTTATGTTTTTCTTTTCCTTTATCTTTTTCCCCTTCTTCCTTATGTTTTTCTTTTCCTTTATCTTTTTTTCCTTCTTCCTTATGTTTTTCTTTTCCTTTATCTTTTTTTCCTTCTTCCTTATGTTTTTCTTTTCCTTTATCTTCTTCTTCTTTATCTGCTTCTTCTTTTTGTAAATTTTCCTTATAATTTTTTAATTCTATTAGTCTATCCAGTTTTTTTCTTACTTCTGGTAAAAATGTCATTATATATA
>NW_022293404.1:0-1091 GCF_002776525.5 Piliocolobus tephrosceles | reverse complement strand
TTTGTGTTCTTGGGCCATTTGGATAGTGACTATTCAAATCTCTTGATTTCTTGTCAATTTATCCTGAAGGTTTCTTCCTCCTTCCCATTGATTTGTAGGATTCTTTTCTTTTTTTTTTTTTTTTTTTTCTTTTTTGAGATGGAGTCTTGCTCTGTCACCTGGGCTGGAGTACAGTGGCACGATCTTGGCTCATGGCAACCTCATTTCCTGGGTTCAAGTGATTCTCCTGCCACAACCTCCCAAGTAGCTGGGATTACAGGCACCCACCACCATGCCTGGCTAAATTTTTTTGTATTTTTATTAGAGACGGGGGTTTTACCATGTTGGCCAGGCTGTTCTTGAACTCCTGACCTCAGGCGATCCACCAGCCTCGGCCTCCGAAAGGGCTGGGATTACAGGCGTGAACCACTGCTCCCGGCCCTGGAGTCTCTCTCTCTATATATACACATACACACACACATGCACACACACACACACACATGTATACACATATATATATACACACACACATCTATCTATCTATCCATCTATCTATCAATCATCTATTTTTCTTTGAGACAGGGTCTTGCACTGTTGCTCTGTTGCCCAGGTTGGAGTGTAGTGGCCTGATCTCGGCTTACTGCAGCTTTGACTCCCTGGGCTCAGGTGATTCTCCTACCTCAGCCTCCCGGGTAACTGGGACTATAGTCATGCGCCACCAGGCCTGGCTAATTTTTGTGTTTTTTTAGTAGAGATGTTGCCTAGGCTGGTCTTGAACTCCTGGGCTGAACTGATCTGTCCTCCTCGGCTTCTCAAATTGCTGAGATTACAGGCATAAGCCACCATGCCCATCTGGATTCTTTATATATTTTGGAGTTGAGTTCTCTCTCTCTCTGTTTTATGAAGGTTGAATTTATTGCAAATAATTCATCCCACTCTGATGATCTCATTTTCATTCTGTTTTTCAAATCATTATTATTTTCTAGAGTCATTCAGTCGAAGGATTTTATCTACTTTTCCTCAAAAAAAAAAAAAAATGCAATCTGTCTCTTGAAGTCTAGAATGCATAAAAGTCTTCTTAGGATCCCATATTTAGACAGTTTAATCTCCAG
>NW_022293403.1:0-1338 GCF_002776525.5 Piliocolobus tephrosceles | reverse complement strand
TTGTGTTTTCTTTGTGCTCCTAGTTGGAAGGAGGTATACTTCATGCTCCTCTCTTAGTGTCAATATATCTAGTATATGTCTTGGGTTGAAAACACAGCAAACATGCATCTATCTGTGGAGTTGTCATTTGTCTTTCTTGCCTCTATTTATAAGACAGGTATCTCCTGAGAAGACTAAGTGACATAATAGCAGATCAGCAGGAAATTTAAGCTCCATGTTCTATGTGTTAATGTATCAAACACACCAACGTTAAGATGAAGAATGGCATCCTGGGATGAGGATTGGAATGTGTTTTCAAAAAAAAAAAAAAAAAAAATCCCTGTGTGAATCATGTTTCTTGCTTAGAGACCAGATGCAAAGATTAAATTGTATTGTTAATGTACTTTTCATAGAAACATTCATTTTCTATTTTTAAAGCATAATATTATGATAATTAATGAATTATTCTCTGCTTATCTCTTCCAGTCCTGTAGGATGTCTTAAGTTGAAAATTACACCCTGATTAATGAAGAAAACCGAATTAGAATTAAAGAATGCTTTCAGAACCTATATAATTGAATGATCGCAGCATTAAACATTAGAGAAAATATTGTACTCTTTTTTGTGATGATACAAAACCTGGTATAAAGAAGGTAAAGGGAATATGAAGCAACAATTCATTTCTGCAGCTATTCACTTAAGATTGATCATATAAATAGAGGTTTTGGGGCATCATTATAAAATACAATAAAATATAGATATTAATCTTTGAGGTTTCTTGACCTGTATTTGTTAATTAAACAAAGATTAATTGAGTGGCAAACATATTTACTTTGATTATAGTGAGATATACAAATAGGTAAGATTATTACCTTCAAACATGTTAGATACTGTGGTGGAAGGGAGCGTTAGGAACAGTAAAAACAAAAACATGAACACAATTAAGCAAGGTTTAGCTGATAGATTGAATATGCGGATTAAGGGGTGAAAAGTAAGATTTCTAGATGTTTGCCGTGTACATCTCCCAAGAGAATATGTAATTAACTGAGATGAGAAAGAGTTGGGGAAAAAAGGCATATTTACAGGATTGGAATCAAAATTCTCTTTGGGACATGTTAATTTCATAAATCTACTAGACATCAAAGGTGAACCCCTGGCCGAAAGGAGATTGGCCATGGCCAATGATACAGCCTATCAAGGAAAGACTTCCTAAACTAGCCAGCTTTTCTGGAATAGGGATTTTGAAAGCTAATTGTATCAATTTCTCCAGGATATTGCACCCATTCCCCAGCTGCCATAAATGTTGGCTGTCTGGCCCCACACCGTATCCTCCTTTGGAAAATCACCTTCTCTAGCCTC
>NW_022293402.1:0-3610 GCF_002776525.5 Piliocolobus tephrosceles | reverse complement strand
TATGTAAAAAAAATAAATAAATAAAAAAAAACATTTAATAAAAAAATTTAAGTTTTTCATTGTGTTTAAATAAATTATAAATAAAATTTTTTAAAAAATAACTTTCTTTTTTACATTAATTGTAACATAAAAATTAAAAAACCAATACATAATTTCTGACAAAAGTTAAAAATCATATATATATAACATTTTTAATTTTATAATACATATTTTCAAAAAATTTAAGCCCCATTATTGTGTTGATAATTATATTTTTAAATTAATAAAAAATATAACATGTAATAATATTTAGAGATGACAATTTTTATGTAATTTTATATAGGATGTTTAATACAAAGCAAATAAAAGATAAAACTCGTGTTATATATGAGAATACTTGGTGTTTTTTTTTTATAATTTTGTGTAAATATCTAATAATATTTATATAGGACGGAAACTTAAAATAAAAATTAATTATTATAAAATATTTTAATGCTTTGTTTAAATTTCTCTTCTTTTTTTTAGTGATATCAAGCTTTATTTACAACATAAAAACATAATGACAATAATATGTGGCAACAAATAAGAAACATAAATAACAAATTTATACTCAAAGTACCTGAAATTTCATTTTTATGATAATCAGTGCCATTAATATAATTTAAAAAACATATTTAACCACGATTTGAAAAATGTATAAAATGTGAAATCGTTATTTCACAAATCAATATATATAAAACTGTGGTTTAAATTCTAATTAATATTCTACTTCATAGTTTACTGTTGCAATACATATACTTATGTATAAACATAAATAAATAGTTTTAGTTAAAAATTATATTTTTATTTAATATCAAACTCAAGATAAATAAAATATTTTTATAATATGCTTTTGTTTCTTAACACAATGAATCTAAAAGTTTATTCTCGTTTTAAAAAATCATGACTCATTTTAATGCATCATTTACAATGTCATATATAAAAAAACCTTAACATTAATCACATATCACCTTTATAATATATTTTCACGCTTTGCTAATATTATCAAAATGCATTAGTCGGTGTTGCTAATCTTAATCTTGCCATTACAACGGCAAGATTCTTCCAAAGGCCGTCAATATTATTTTTGTTATAGGTAACCTGATCTTTAAGATCCTTATAATTACCTTCTTTAAAATCTTCAAAATCTTTTTTAACTTTTTCAAGTTCCTTTGATAATTTTTGTAGACGATTTTCTAAGGATTTCATTCCAAGAAATAATCCTAACGATAAACCAGCAAATAATACCAATGTTTATAATATGCATGGTAATATTGTATCACAGAATCTACGTTTGTAACACATAATTTTTTTATCGTGCAATTTTAATTTTTTTAAATCATGCCTATTACAAGAAGTATGGTTTAATTCAGTCTGACTAGTTACTAAATTCATTATGAATAATATATTAACAATATAAAAAATAATAGATTGTTTCATTTTGTATTAAAAATTGGAAAGTGTAGCAATTAATTTATATACTAAAATAATAAAACCATATATATTTATTTACATATATTTATTTATATATGCATAAGTAATTAATGAGATTGTTTGTATTATATTTTTATATAGCTTATTTATTATAATTAAAAAAAATTATTTAAAATATTATATCGTAATTTATTCTTTTGTTCATGTTATTTTTTTATTTTGTTCATTGTTTTTTTACTATTTTATAATACTTTAGTATATACAAATATATTGCTTGGTATTTATATATCTATATTTTTTTATAATACATTCATTTTTTAAAAGTCTGGTATTACCTATTTCATATTGTTGTTGTATTATATAAAAAATGAAAAAAAAAATAGAATGAAAAATCAACAAATTATTATACAATTTTTTATTCATGTATATATATTTAAAAAGAATAATATAAAATGAATGCAATTATAATATATATCATAGTATTTATATTTGTTTCACTAATATTAGCGCACATAAACTATAATTACACGTGTGTTCAGTGAAATACATACAATAGTTAATTAACGGGTGCAAATTCATCAACAACACTTTAACATTGAGTACTTTTCAAAAAAATATATACATTCTTATTTAATTGTTAATAACTAAACAATTGAATAATTATTATCGCTATATAATTATTAATTTATTCGTGAAACACGATTTTTAAAAGTACTAAATGTATGTCAAGTTAGTATATTATATATACATATAAATATATTTGTCAAATACACATATATACACTTAAATAAGTATACATCTACATAAATATACACATAATTTTTTTGGCATTTTTATCGAATTTTATGTTAACACAAAAAAAAAAAAAAAATACTTTATCATCAATATAAGTAAATTTGATTTTCGAACATTGTAAAAAAATAAAAATATATATATGCGTAAAGTATTTTTTAAATTTTGCTTATAAATACTGTTACTATATGCATTTTTAACAGTCTTATGATAATAGCTCGGTTTTATAATATTAATTTTAATCTTTTGCTATTTATTACAAGTAGATAAAAAAATATACACTTAAATAAATAAATAAATAAATAAATAAATATATATATATATTTGCACATAAGTTTTCATATATTATATTTTTAGTACTATGTCGAAATTTCCAACTGCAATATGCGATAAACTGTATTAAAAACCATTTACATTATAAATACTTAGTATAGTAATATATAATATATACTGCTCATTTACTTAAAATTTAAAAATATAAATTAGAGATGTTTACAGCATATATATATACATATATATATTTATATATCATAATAAAACTCTCTACACTGTATGTGTTTTCGATGAAAATATAATATTATTGATTTTCCTTCATTTATAATTTTTTTTTATATATCATAGTATGTATACTCAAAAATCTGCTTTTTTTTTAAGTTTATACCTAGTAATGTGTTACTTGCAACATAGATCCCAAATATTATTATAATAAAAAGCAAATTAAGAACAAAATTCATATATTCTGCGCGTGAAATTAAAAAAAAAAAAAAGTTTGGTTTTTATATGTATATTTGTATATACTCTATGTATATATTTATAACAACACGGTTTTAAATTCTTGCACGTTTAATCACGCTATAGTTGTTACAATACAATAAAAATAAAAAATGAAAAATTGTTATAGCTCTTATATATATTATTTTAAAAAATAAGTAAATTACTGTAACTAATAGGTAGACTAATACATAATGTAGGTATGTACTAAAACATTTTTGATGGTTATATATTCTATATAGATAATAAAAAATATATACAATTTTCATTAATATAGTTGCATTAAATTAATATTAAAAATCTGGTCTAACAATTCTATTATGTTTACAAGTCATATAAATAACATTTTATAACAGGGAGTTATGAATGTATGATAAATAATACTATATTACTTTTTTAATTTTTTAATACATATGATGTTAGAACAAATTAAGAAATGTAATAATTAACATATAAAAATATCTGACTATATACTTATGTTTTTGTTTTTAAATTAGCTTATATTTTATTAGTTTTTTTTTTTTTCTTTTTTTCTTTTTTTTTATTCTTGTTTTATTGCATTTTTTAAACACCTTTAAACATTCCCCAGTAAAAA
>NW_022293401.1:0-7765 GCF_002776525.5 Piliocolobus tephrosceles | reverse complement strand
TCTTTCTTTCTTTCTTTCTTTCTTTCTTTCTTTCTTTCTTTCTTTCTCTTTCCCTTTTTGTTTTTCTGAGATGGATTCTTGCTTTGTCACTCATACTGGAGTGCAGTGGCAAGAATTCATCTCACTGCAACCTCTGCCACCCAGGTTCAAGCGATTCTCCTGCCTTAGCCTCCCGAGTAGCTGGGATTACAGGCACCTGCCACCATGCCCAGCTAATTTGTGTGTGTGGGTGTGTGTACCTTTAGTAGAGACGGGGTTTTGCCATGACAGCCACACTGGTTTTAAACTCCTGACTTCATGATCCACCAGCCGTGGCCTCCCAAAGTGCTGGGATTAAAGGCGTGAGCCACCACTCCCAGACCATTTCTTCTAGATTTTCTAGTTTATTTGCATAGAGGTGTTTATAATATTCTCTGATAGTGGTTTGTATTTCTGTAGAATCAGTGGTGATATCCCCTTTATCATTTTTTATTGTGTCTATTTGAATCTTCTCTCTTTTCCTTTTTATTAGTAATCTTGGCAAAAACATTGTGAAAGACAGTGTGGCAATTCTTCAAGGAATTGAAACCAGAAATACCATTTGACCCAGCAATCCCATTACTAAGTATAAACCCAAAGGATTATAAATTATTCTACTATAAAGACACATGCACATGTAAGCTTATTGCAGCATTATTTACAATCGCAAAGACTTGGAAACAACCCAAATGCCCATCAACGATAAATTGAATAAAGAAAATGTGGCACATATACACCATGGAATACTACGCAGCCATGAAAAAGAATGAGTTCGTGTCCTTTGCAGGGAGATGGATGAAACTGGAAACAGTCATCCTCAGCAAACTAACACAGGAACAGAAAACCAAACACTGCATGTTCTCACTCATAAGTGGGAGTTGAACAATGAGAACACATGGACACAGGGAGGGGAACATCACACAGTGGGGCCTCTCTGAGGGTGGGAAGCAAGGGAAGGGAGAGCATTAGGACCAATACCTAATACATGCAGGACTTAAAACCTAAATGATGGATTGGTAAGTGCAGCAAACCATCATGGCACATGTATACCTATGTAACAAGCCTATACATTCAGCACATGTATTTTAGGTAGGACTTAAAGTAAAATTTAAAAAATAATTAAAAAAGAGTACAAAATGAACGATGGTGATAGTATTACCTGGACTAGTAGCAATTGATATTAATAAGTCACTTACTATGCTGGACCCAGTGGCTTATACCTGTAATCCCAGCACTTTGGGAGACTGAAGCAGAAGAATTTCTTGGGGCCTGGAGTTCAAGATCATCCTGGGCAACACAGCAAGACCTAATCTCTTGAAAAATGTTACTTACTATTGCAGTGTACTAAGCTGCTACCTTATTTTTAGTTTTCATTCTAGGTATAGATTACTTGATCATATCACTAACATATCTTATTCTTTTATTGTATCAGTAGTTTATAAGTAATGGGAAAATGTCTGAAAAGAAAAGCAAAAGAAATTAGAAAGGCATTTTATTGTTCTCAAATATGAATAGTTGTATTTTTAAAATATCATCCTTATCTAATCAAGATAAATAAAATTTTACCTATTATTGTTTCTTATATAATGACTAATGGCTAATCATTGCAAAGGTAAATTCTAACAAGATTTTATAAACCACTGCTTATATGTTTATTTAAAAAACTATAAGCTCAGTAAGGGCAGTTTATTTTTGTCTCCACATTACTATCACTGTGCAAATAATGGGCTGGCAATCTTTTGATAAGGAAATAAATGGATCATGAAATTTTTTAAGGCATCAGTAGAAATTGCTAAATGAGAGAGCAGAAAGTCATCTAAAATGAAACTGTATTCATAAGGTTAGTTTACTGATGAAATGGGGCAATGAAAAACCAACAAGAAAAATCTGTTTTCTCCAAATGAAAACTCAAGAGTCCATAGAAAGCATGATCACATTAATTCAGCTGAAGTCCCTTTTAGGCAGAAATAATTTCAATTGAAAATGTTGAGAAATGTTTTATTTAACTGCCTCCAGTAGAGTTCTTTTGATCAAAACTCGAAGTGCCTGAAGTCCTCAGCAGTTCTTTCGGCTGTACTGCTGCCACAGAGGTCACACAATGACATTGTAGACCCCTGTCATATACTCCTGTCTCTTGCCATAAACATCTAACTTGCAGTGGAAGAAGGTAATTAAAACATTTCTATGGTGAGGATGTAGGTGCTTAGAGAAGAGGTCTGAGGCTGCACTGATGAAGGATTTATGAACTAAATTTGTCTGCTGTGCTGCAGCAAAAGTGACAGCACCTCCAGTTTACAACCATGTTTTTAATTTAGACATGTTATGCATGATCAGAAACAACAACAGCCATTTCCTTTGCAGAGGACTTATTACTTATAAATCATGACAGTGGCATCACTGCATTAATTTGAAAGATTCAATAGATAACACTATCAAAACTACTCAGTTTTTTAAATTTCTCATACCCCAAAGAAACAGAAGTAAACAAAATAGTATTTTCTATTTTTTCATATAAAAATTATATGGTGATGCAGAAGTTTTTAAGGGAAAGGATATTTAGATAGCGATTTACTTTAAAAGGTATCAAAATTAAGAAGTGATGACTGATGGACAGAGAGTGGAAAGATGGACAGATAAAACAAATATTGTACAGTATCAATGCTGATATCTAGGTGTCAAGTAAACTGATATTCACTGTAAAATTTTGTTAAATTTTTGGTATTTTTGAAAATTGTCATAGTAAAATGTTGCAAACCGTAGGCTGTAGTAGTTTATTATTATTATTATTATTATTGCAACTATAAATATATAGTTGCAAACTATAGGTTGAAATAGTTTATTACAGTTTTAAGATATGCGTGTGTGTGTGTGTGTGTGTGTGTATACAACAAGCAATGTTTCACGATACCAAGAAATACCAAGCAATATTTCATGATAACCAATTATATTTGGAAAACTGAGAGAAAACTGAGTTCATTGCCAGTATGCTCTCTGTATGTCCCTAGGTATCTGAACATTGAACCTCTTTCTGTGTTTGACTAAGACATTAACTCTTTGCTCTTTGTAGTGCTAACTGACTCTATTCATCAAAGGTAAGGTGGATGCCAGGAGGCGTTACAGATCCATTTATTTTAATGAGCTTCCAAGTTGATGACTGCATTTTATATTAATGTATTAACTACTAATCAATCCAAGTGAAGATCAAATATAAAACTTGTTTTCTTTGAGTACTAACTGGTTACTAAAGTTAGTGATGACCATATATTGCCTTTGCATTTTGCGCCTACATTTCACTCTCTCGTGATAATATATGTAGTCATTCTAAAGGATATCACTATAGAGTTTTCAACAATTCTAGATAGCATAATATAGCAAAAAGATGAGTCAAATGTCTGGGAGATGGGTTGGGGCTTCATTAACAGATAATACATGAACATTACTAAGATTATATTCTGCTTAGGACTGAAATATTGATTAAAAATGTCCTGGAAGCTCAGAACTCTAAACAAGCACTTGCTTTAGACAAGGATGATACTTTTATTAACACAAAATTGTGATTTATAAATAAAAATTGTATCAAAATTTTTAGGAAGAAAGGGTGAGGCTTGCAGAAGTTTGGGTAATATAATCCTAACAGCCTGTGGAGACTGGAATCAGGAAGGTGATAGCTCCCCCTCACAACTCAGATCTGTGACTAGCAACAAGACCTGTACCATCTCTAAGCCTCAGTTTTCTCATCAATGATATTGAGATCATAGTATCATTCTACTTCTCAGGCTTATTGTGAATTGCCAAATGAAATCATAGATATTAAACACATTCTATAATGCCTGGAGAATAAGAAGTAATCAAAAAAATGATGATCACTAAAAAATAAAATTAAATTAAAATAGGCAATGATCATTATCATCAATACCACCTTTCAGTAATTAGGATTAGTGGGTATTTAAAACTAGACGTAGTTTTCTTTAAAAGTAAGTATGATTTTGAATTTGTAGTGAAGTAACACTATATGAATTCAGATGAGTTATTAAAAACTATATTTTCATAGCTGAAGAAAGACTAGGAAACAATGGATTTATACAGAGTTGTAAGAATAATAGTTACTACAAATAATAAGGCATCTTATTCTTCTAAGAGATAGTATTCTCTGAGAAAAATTGTTAACTAAAAAATACACAGGTGGATGAATTTATGTTTTAAAATAAGCAATTTTAGAAATCATATTGGGTTAAAAAGAAGATACTACTTTTATAGAAAAAAATAAGAGGCCGGGCACAGTGGCTTACCACTATAATCCCAGCACTTTGGGAGGCTGAGGCAGGTGGACCACGAGGTCAGGAGATCAAGACCATCCTGGCTAACATGGTGAAAGCCTGTCTCTACTAAAAAAAATAAAAATAAATAAATAAATAAAAAATAATGGTGCAGAGATACTGTATGTTTCTGAGGCTATTAGTATAAAAATATACATGAATTTTTAAAAATCAATAAGATTTCACATATATAATCCCAGTTTCTTGGGAGGCTGATGTGGGAAAGAGAGTTTCTGGGGTGCCAGTTGAGTTGGTCGAATGACTCATGAGTTTTCCTTCACTGATTAATCCTTTCCTCATCCCTTCCTCCCCCTCCCATCTGCCCTAAGAACAAAGAGCTTGTAAACCAATAAATTGGGCCGAGCCCTAGAGCTCGGGGTTGTGAGCAAACCTCCGATGCTCTGGTCCCCTGGACCCTCCTTTTAAATGCTTACTCTCTCTCTTTCTAACTCCTTTTTCTCCGCCGGACTTGGGTTACCCACTGGGTGGTGTGAAGCTGGTTTCCCCAACATCTGACACTCAATGTGGGCCTCCCCCTAATCTCTACAAATAATCCGGTGAAGAAATGCCAAAGCGTGGAAAGTGGAGGATGACTGAAGGACATATGAGTATGTTTTCACTTCAGGCTCTACTGGTAAGTAGGGCGCTTGGAGAATTCCAGGGTAACCTCAGGAAAATAGGCTGAAAGTTTATTAATTACTTAAGCCTGGTGCGGCAGTTATTGCCCTCGGGGGCGGGGGTGTGGTTATTGTGAGTACCCAAAATCTCTCATCTTTGTTCCATGTCGTAGAAAAGTATTCTTCTTTGTTCCCAGAATATGAAACTATGAATGTGAAAGATTGGGACAAGATCGGATCAGACTTAAAATGCGCACAAAAGGGCCACGGTATTCCCTTCTCTGCTTGGTCTGTGTGGTCGGCAATTAAAACAGCACTGGAGCCCTTCCACACTGAGGAGGAAGAAGAGTTTCAGGATGTCATAGAAAAGTTGACCGATCAGGAGTCTGATGATCAGCAAAGTGAACCATCACAGTTTAGTTTTATAAAGGGGGAGAAACGGGAAGCTATATATGCTAACCTCCCAAAACTTATAAAACAGTTCCATCTACTACAGAAACAGTGCCACCTACTGTGCCTTTAGGGGAAGGTCCAGAACGGCCACCCCCGCCTCAGCCTTACGAATTTTTGGAACGCGAGCCTGAGACAAGGCTTGCTGCTCCCGTTGTTGCATGTTCTGTCATTAACTATGGCAAAGGGGAGCTTTAGGCTCGCCCCACAGCCAGTTATGGTGAGAGAATGACCTAGGCTTGTCCACCTGTTAATTATGGTACAGGGATGCTGCAAACTGGCCCAAATGCAAATTATGGTGCAGGGTCAACCCAGGTATCCATTCATCAGGCATGAGAAATGGGGGATTGGGATGCTTGGCAGTTTCCGGTAATTATTTCATCAGCCGATGATCCCGGAGAACATGGTCAAGCCTGCTGGGAGCCATTTCCTTTTAAAATATTAAAAGACTTAAAGCACGCAATTGGACAGTATGGGCCAAATTCTTCTTATGTTCATTCCTTGTTACAATCTGTGCCTTATAACCAGCATTTAATACCTATGGATTGGGAGTCATTAGCCTGATCCACCCTGTCCCCCTTTCTCCAATTTAAGACCTGGTGGATGGATGAAGCAACAAATCAGGCACGCAGAAATGCTCAAGCCCAACCTCCCGTTAATATCACATTTGATCAATTGCTTGGAATCAGACAGGCATGGGGTACTCTAAATCAACAGATGGTAAGAGGCTGTTGATCAGCTCAGAACTATATGCCTAAGAGCCCGGGAAAAAATTCATGACCCTAGTACTACTTATCCTTCTTTTGACTCAATTCAACAAGGTCCAAGGAGACTTACCCAGATTTTATTGCCCGTCTGCAAGACGCGGCTCAAAAGGCTATTTTGGATTCTCATGCCAGGAAAGTGATCATTCAGCTGCTTGCTTATGAAAATGCTAATACAGAATGTCAGGCAGCAGTTAGCCCTATTAAGGGAAAGACAGATCTAAATGAGGAAAAAACTTTAAGCGAACACATTGAAACCTGCGATGGCATTGGGGGGCACTTATGTAAGGCCAGCCTCCTCGCTCAGGCAATGGCTAGACCAAGGGTAACAAAAAACACACGAGTGTTCCCTGGATCTTGCTGTAATTGTGGACAGATAGGACATACAAAAAGGGAGTGTGCAAAGAGCCGAAAAAGGCAAAACTCAGGAGGAAAAAGCAGGGGACCAGGTACCTGTCCTAGATGTAAAAAAGGAAAACAAAACACTGCGCCAATCAATGTCATTCAAAATTTGATAACAACGGACAGCCCTTGCCGGGAAATGGATAGAGGGGCCAGCGCCAGGCCCCAGTTCAAAACGGTGCATTCCCAATTCAGTTCGGGACAACCCCGACTCCAAAAGGAGTGTTCCTGGCCCAGTCTATCCCTGTACACATGTATAGCAATTGTCCCTCTCCACAGCTAAAAGCAGGGCAGTAGATTTACGCTGTACTGAAGCCATATCCCTCCTTCCTGGGGAGCCTCATAGGAAAAGTCCCAAAGGGAATTTACTGCCCGTTGCCAAACAGCATGGTGGGACTTAGATTGGGAAGGTCCAGCTTAAACTTAAAGGGAATTCAAGTACGTACTGGAGTAGTGGACTCTGATTGCCAGGGAGAAATTCACATTGTTATGTCCTCCACTGTTCCCTGCAGTGCTAATCCAGGTGACAGAGGAGCTCAACTGTTGATTTTACCGTAGGTTAAGTTAGGAGAAAGCTTGGAAAAAAAGAACAGGAGGATTTGGAAGCACAAATTCATCAGGCAAGGCTGCCTATTGGGTAAATCAACTCTGACAATAGACCTATTTGTATGGTTACTATTCTAGGAAAACAATTTGAGGGTCTGGTTGACATAGGGGAAGATGTGTCAATCACAGCTCTTTATCAATGGCCAAAAAACTGGCCCAAACAAAAGGCTCCAGTGGGTCTTACTGGGGTCAGAACTGCTTCAGAAGTTTTCCTGTAATGCCAGAACTTTGGGAGGCCAAGGTGCGTGCATCACAAGGTCAGGAGATCGAGACTAATCTGGCCAACATAGTGAAATCCCATCTCTACTAAAAATACAAAAAATTATCCGGCTGTGGTGGTGCATGCCTGTAATCCCAGCTACTCAGGAGGCTGAGGCAGGAGAATGGCGTGAACCCAGGAGGTGGAGGTTGCAGTGAGCTGAGATTGTGCCACTCCACTCAAGCCTGGGTGACAGAGGGAAACTCTGTGTCAGAAAAAAAAAAAAAAAAAAAAAAGGAAGATTTCCAAAGTACTTTTATCTTATCATACCTTGGTCCAGAAGAACAGGAATGCACAATGCAGCCTCTAATTACTCCCATTCCTGTTAACTTA
>NW_022293400.1:0-2958 GCF_002776525.5 Piliocolobus tephrosceles | reverse complement strand
AAATGTGACCCTTGTTGTGTTTTAGCAAACAGGCTGGCAGCATTTTGGCCCTGCCCTAGAGATTTGTGGAACTTTGAACTTGAGAGAGATGATTTAGTGTAACTGGCAGAAAAAAATTTCTAAGGAGTAAAACATTCAGGAAGTGACTTGGGTGCTTTTAAAGGTTATATAAAGGTTATAGAGTTATATATTCAGTTATATAAGAGAAGCAGAGCATTAAAGACCAGAACATTTGCAGCTTGACAATGTCTTAGAAAAGAAGATCCCATTCTCTGAGGAGAAATTCAAACTGGCTGCAGAAATTTGCACAAGTAATGAGAAAACCAACGTTAATCCCCAAGACAATGAAGAAAATGTCTCCGGGGCATATCAAAGATCTTCATGGCAGCCCCTCCCATCACAGGCCCAAAGGCCTAGTAGAAAAGATGGTTTTGTAACCTGGACCCAGGGTCCCTCTGCTGCGTGCAGCCTAGGGACTTGGTACCCTGCATCCCAGCCACTACATCCATGGTTGAAAGGGGCCAACATAGAGCACAGGCCATGGCTTCAGAGGGGATACCCAAGCCTTGGCAGCTTCCACATGTTTTCAAGCCTGTGAGTACACAGAAGTCGAGAATTGGGGTTTGGGGACCTATGTCTAGATTTCAGAATATGAACGGAAACACCTGGATGTCCAGGCAGAAGTTTGCTGTAGGAACAGGGCTCTCGTGGAGAACTTCTGCTAGGGTGATATGGAAGGGAAATGTGGGGTTGAAGCCCCAACACAGAGTAGCCACTGGAGTACTGCCTCGTGGAGCTGTGAGAAGACGGCCACTGACCCCAAGAACCTAGAATGACAGATCCACTGACAGCTTGCACCGTGCACCTAGAAAAGCTGCAGAAACTCAATGCCAGCCCATGAAAGCAACAGGAGGTAGGGTGTAACCTGCAAAGCCACAGGGGTAGAGCTTCCCAAGACTATGGGAACCTACTTCTTGCATCACTGTGACCTGGATCTGAGACATGGAGTCAAAGGAGATCATTTTGGAGCTTTAAGATTTGACTGCCCTGCTGGATCTTGGACTTGCATGGGTCCTATAGCCCTTTTGTTTTGGTCAATTTCTCCCATTTGGAAGGACTGTGTTTACCCAATGCCTGTACCTCCATTGTATCTAAGAAATAACTAACTTACTTTTGATTTTATAGGCTCATGTGCAGAAGGGACTTGCCTTGTCTCAGATGAGACTGGACTGTGGACTTTTGAGTGAACGCTGAAATGAGTTAAGACTTTGGGGGACTGTTGGGAACAAATGATTGATTTTAAAACGTGAGGACATGAGATTTGTGAGGGCCCAGGGATGGAATGATATGGTTTTCTTGTGTACCCACCCAAATCACATCTTGAATTCCCACATGTTGTGGAAGGGACCCAGTGGGAGGTAATTGAGTCATGGGGGCAGGTCGTTTCCATGCTGTTCTCATGATTGTGAATAATTCTCTCCAAATCTGACCGTTTTGTAAGGGGGAGTTTTCCTGCACAAGCTCTCTCTCTTTGCATGCTGCCATCCACCTAAGATGTGACTTGCTTCTCCTTGCCTTTCACCGTGAATGTGAGACCTCCCCAGCCATGTGGAACTGTAAGTTCATAAAGTATAATAAAAAAAAATTCAGTTAAACAGTACCAAATAAATTTTATCATTTTTTCAAGGAATTATTGAGCTGTGTAAAAAAAGGAAAAAAAAAAAAAAAGAAAAACGAAAAAACCTTCTCTCTTTTGTTAATTGCCCAGTCTCAGGTATGCCTTTATCATCAGCATGAAAATGGATAAATACAGACTGACATTATATTTGTAATCATGATCCACTAAGGAACACTGATGTCTCTATGATATTTCTCCCAAAAGTCTCTAACCTAAATATAATCATTAGGAAACATCAGACAGACACACCTAGATTAATGGATATTCTATAAAATATTTGGCTTATGTTTTCCAAAAATTTCAAAGTTACACAAGCTAGACAAGGGCTGAGGGTATGTTCCACTCAACTAAAAGTGGCTAACTTGATGCTAATTTCAGGCAATCCTCAGATTGAGCTATGGCCAAGATGATAGTGGTAGTTGATGGGATATAGTACTGAAAATATTGAGACATTTAAAAAATATTGAGTATGGACCAGAATTATATAGTAGTATTGTATCAATGATAAATTCCTGGTTTTGATTACACTCTTGTAGTTTTGTTAGAGAAACTCCTTATTCTTAAGAGATGGTACCTCTACCCTCAAAATATTCAAAGTTTTTGTACTATCTTTCCAACTTCTCAGTAAGTTTCAAATTAGGTAATATAAAAGGTTACAATGTATGGTATAGAGAAAATAAAGACATTTTCTTTAGCATTAATAAATGTCCATTTTACCATAGCTGGGTTGAACTATATATTAACTTTAATTATTGAGTTATAAGTTACCCAATCAAAAATTAATCAGCCAGTGTTAAATTGGCAATATTTGTGCATATGGTATTACACACAGAAATTGGGAGAAATAAAAGATACCTTGGACATGGCTCAGTATTCATAAGGCTTTTAATCTGGTTTGAGATCAAAACTATCAAATATAAATATGACTGAGTTGGGTGATATGTGGAATATTGAGATATGGGAAAGAAAACATACCTTGAAAGGACCACACTGTGAAACAGTAGATTTATTAAATGAGCAGCCTCATGGTTTATCCAGTGCATCTGGATGAGAGAACGAGAAATCTGGGGGGAAATGTGAAATGAGAAATGTATTTATTGAGTATCTAATATATGCTTGTCATTATGCTCAGTGTTTGCTACCTTATTTATTCATCATCACAATGCTGTGAGTTTCATTTGTTTGTTTGTTTGTTTGTTTCTCACAATTTACAAATTGGAAAATGGTTACTGAGAAAGTTTAAATAACTTACCCAAGTTTGTGGAGTCAGGATTTGCATT
>NW_022293399.1:3491-19513 GCF_002776525.5 Piliocolobus tephrosceles | reverse complement strand
CCGGCGGTTTCCCGTTGGCAAAGTTGCGCGGCGGCTTCGAAGGGGACGCCGTGCGGTCCCCCGCCCCAGCGCCGCCGCCGCCCCTCCAGGCCGCCGCGCGGGAAGGCCCAGCCGGCGGCCCCGCTTTTTTACCTGCCGGGAGTTTTCGCGCGCGCGCGCTCGTTCGATCGCTCGCTTTTTCCCCTCTCGCGCTCGTTTTCTTTCTTTCTTTCCTTCTTTTCGCTCCCCCGCTCGGGCGCTTTTTCCTCCCGCGCTGCCCGCGCTCGCCCGCTCGCGCCCTCCTTCCTGCTGGGTTCGGCGGAGCGGGGCGGCCGGCCGCTCTCCCCGCCCCCCTCCACCCGCGCTCCGGCGGAGGCGGCGGCGGCGCTCCGCGCTCCGACTCATTCCAATATGGCACGGATGCAGGGCGCATGCGCCCGCGCCCCCCCCCACCCCCAGCTCCGCGGTCCTCCCGGCAGCCTGCGCCCCTCGCGCCGCGCCCGTGGAGCCCCCGGGCCCGGCTGCCCCGCTCCCTCCCCAGCGCCATCCCTCCCGACTGGGGCCACTCGGGAGGCAAGGACTACGCGGGCTGCTGTGCTGGGGGTCCGGCGCCGCGGGCCACCCGCGCCCCCAGCCAGCAACTCGCGCGGACGGCTCTGAGGCCGTGGCGCAGGACACGCGGCGGCGCCTCGGGCCCCCGACGGCGCCGTGGCCCCGAGCTGAATGGCCCGGAAGAGGAGACGCTTCCCCGGGAACCCAGTGCCCGCCTTGGCCCGGCCCCGACCCAGGAGGGAAGGGCCCCGGCGCCTCACCTCTGCTTGTGGACGGAGCGGTGGGGATCTCAGAGGGGTTCGCGGGTCGGACCTGGCGTACTGACCCGGCGAAGAGCGCCGCTGTCGCCCGCACGTGACCGGTTCGGACAAGATGGCAAGAGCGGAGAAGCGGCAGGATCCCAGATGCGCGCGTGCTGCCGCCGTGGGGGCTGCGCCCGTTTGCTTGCCCCGCGTCGGGGATCGGGCGCGCCCTCTGAGACCTGAAAGGGCACCCAAGTGCCCCCTGTCTGCGAAGTCCGGCGCGGGCCCTTCGGCGCCCCCGGTGTCTCTAGGCTTCCGCAGGAGGCGCCCTGTAAATCTTGAGTCTTCCTGCAGCGAGGGGGCACAGGACAGCTGCGAATTGGGACGAAAAAGCCCAGAGCCCTGGGAAGGATCAGAACCTCGAAGGCGGCTTCAAGTCGGCCCCGCAACCCGAGGTGACCGTGAGCGGTTACGTTGCCTGAGCTCGCCCCCTACTCCTGAGCGCAGGTGCCCGTGGGACATAACACCCGCCCACCTGCTCCGGAAAGTTCCCTCCAGGAGGGAGTTCCCGCGCCACCGAGACCCGGGAGCTCCTGATGAGACTGCCAGGCCCTGAAAGGAGTTCTCGGACAGGGCCCAGAGGCGCCCCCCACCGCAAGAAGAAAGTCTGGGGTTCCCACCGTGTGCCAGGCGCGAGCTCGAGCCGTCTCCCTCAACCGCTCTGGGAAGTATCCCACTTCAGGAACTTACTCAAAGTCACGCCGCTGGTTCGATTTGAATCCAGATTTTTTTTTAGCACCGCTGGAAAAACAATATGACAACCAGAAAGAGAACAATCTAAAAAGAATACAGTAATCCATATTATTACAATGAAATGAAACTTTTCACGACATGAAACATATATATACACTGTATACAGTTGCAACAACACTTTTTGTTACTACTTTCACTACCATTTTTGTTTTGTTCACATGATTCATTTTTAAGGTGTGCAGATGTCCTTAACTATTCACTCAGCCCCCTAATATTTTTGGTTCTTTACAGTTGTTTGCTAATGTATCCTTGAATTCTGCACTTGGGACAAATACCTGGGAGTGGAAAGGCTCCCAGGTAGAAGGCTGTGAATGGCCAAGCAGTCTTGGCTTACAGCGTCATGTTTTCCCCAAGAGCTGCCCCAATTCTACCACCTCCAAGAAACAAGTGTAAGGAGTTTAACACATTTTTAAACATTGAGTGCCATTTCCCCCCTACTTTAATAGTCTATTGCTAGTTCAAGGTTACTTGGCATTTCTTAGGTGACCAAACATTGAAACATGAATTTTTTTTCCATGCATTTATTATCTGCATTCCCTCTTCTGTGAATGTTCTGTTCATATCTATCTTCTGGGGACTTGAACCTTCTAACTTTAAACAAGCTTTTTTTGTATTATAGATATTATTCCTTTGTCGACGTTGATGCAAATATTTTCTAGCCTGTTCTTTCTTATTTTATTCTAATGTTCAATGTGTCATTCTAGTGAATCCTTTGTGGTTTTTTAAATTGCTTCAATTCTGACAAAGTGAGCTTTCTGCTGCCCATCTGATAGTCTTTTTTCTGCTAGTTTTGTACCATTTCATTTCATATTTCATTCTCTGATGATTATCCCGATTTTATTTTGGTTTATTTATTTGAAGTAAAATATGGACATAACTCACTACCACTGTCATCGGTTGTTATTAATTCTGCAGTTACCATTTATTAAATAATTATTCACCAGACGTGGTGACTTACACCTGTAGTCCTAGCATTTTGGGAGATTGAGGCAAGAGGATCACTTTAAGCCAGGAGTTTTAGGCTGCAGTGAGCCGTGATTGTGCTACTGCACTCCAACCTGGGTGACAGAGCAAGACTCCATCTCAAAAAATAAAAATAATTTTAAAAAAAGACTGGGCACAGTGGCTCACGATGTAATCCCAGCACTTTGGGAGGCCGAGGTGGGAGGATCACGAGGTCAGGAGATCGAGACCATCCTGGCTAACAGTGAAACTCCGTCTCTACTAAAAACACACAAAAAAATTAGGCGGGCGTGGTGGCAGGCACCTGTAGTCCCAGCTACTGGGGAGGCTGAGGCAGGAGAATGGTGTGAACCTTGGAGGCAGAGCTTGCAGTGAGCGGAGATTGCGCCACTGCCCTCTAGCCTGGGCAACAAAGTGAAACTCCGTCTCAGAAAAAAAAAAAAAAAAAATTCCTTTGTTTAGTAAAACCTACTTTTACGCTAGACTTTTGATTTTGATTAATATATTTCTGAATTCTCCATTTCCTTCCGTAGCCCTAAGTTTGAGCAAATACCATGTGAATCTAAATATTGGTTCTTTGGAATAGGTTCTGACATATAAAAAGGCTTGATTCCCTCTCATGCCATTATGAGGTCTTCTTTTTTCAGAGTATCAGTTGATATCCACACTGGTTTATGTGTCTCTATGCATCCTACCATAATCATGTAGGGGTTAAGAGAACTGGCTTTGAGGAGGGATCACCCAGGTTCAACAACCAGCCCTGTGACCTTGGCAACTTACCTATCCCCTCTGGGCCTTCGGGTCTTGGTCTGTAAAATTAGGATAAGAGTAACAGCTTCCTCCGGCCTGGTGCGGTGGCTCACACCTGTAATCCCAGCACTTTGGGAGGCCGAGTCGGGTGGAGAGGTCAGGAGATCGAGACCATCCTGGCTAACACGGTGAAACCCTGTCTCTAGTAAAAATACAAAAAACTTAGCCGGGCGTAGTGGTGGGCGGCTGCAGTCCCAGCTACTTGGGAGGCTGAGGCAGGAGAATAGCATGAACCCAGGAGATGGAGGTTGCAGTGAGCCAAGATCGCGCCACTGCACTCCAGCCTGGGCGAGAAAGCAAGACTCCATCTCAAAAAAAAAAAAAAACAAAAAGATTAACAGCTGCCTCACAACCTCAAAGCCTAGGACATAGTAAATGTTTTGTAAATGTTAGCTATTGTTAATGATTTTTTTGAGACAGAGTCTCGCTCTGTCACCCAGGCTGGAGTGCAGTGGTGCAATCTCGGCTCACTGCAACCTCTGCTTCCTGGGTGCAAGCGATTCTCCAGCCTCAGCCTCCTCAGTAGCTGGGATTACAGGCATGCGCTACCACACCTGGCTGATTTTTGTATTTTTAGTAGAGACAGGGTCTCACCATGTTGGTCAGGCTGGTCTTGAACTCCTGACCTCATGATCCACCCGCCTCAGCCTCCCAAAGTGCTGGGATTACAGGTGTGAGCCACCGCGCCCAGCCTTTTTGAAATTTTTTTTGAGAGAGGGTCTCACTCTGTCACCCATGTTGCAGTGCAATGGTGCTATCGTGGCTCACTGCAGCCTCTACCTCCCAGGCTAAAGCAATCCTCCTGCCTCAGCCCCCTGAGTAGCTGGGACTACAGGTGTGCACCACCATGCCCAGCTAATTTTTGTATTTTTAGTAGAGACAGGTTTTTGCCATGTTGTCCAGGCTGGTCTCGAACTCCTAGGCTCAATGATCCACCCACCTCGGCCTCCCAAAGTGCTGGCCACCACGTCCGGTCCTATCTTTCAATTTATTCAAATTCCTTTGTTTAGTAATTTAGAAATGCCTCTCTTGCTCACCTTCATGATCCCTAAGGAAGAAGAACAGAGAACTCAAGGAACAGTTTAAGGCCGGGCGCGGTGGCTCAAGCCTGTAATCCCAGCACTTTGGGAGGCCGAGACGGGCAGATCACGAGGTCAGGAGATCGAGACCATCCTGGCTAACACCGTAAAACCCCGTCTCTACTAAAAAAAATACAAAAAACTAGCCGGGCAAGGTGGCGGGCGCCTGTAGTCCCAGCTACTCGGGAGGCTGAGGCAGGAGAATGGCGGGAACCCGGGAGGCGGAGCTTGCAGTGAGCTGAGATCCAGCCACTGCACTCCAGCCTGGGCGATAAGAGCGAGACTCCGTCTCAAAAAAAAAAAAAAAAAGGAACAGTTTAAAACTGTCTGCCCATCTGACTTGTGTCGTGTCGGGCACTGTGTAGATGTGGGTGTGAGTATGCACATGTGCACTTGGACAGAATCTCCTTTAACTCTTGCAACATCCTTCAGGACAGGCCATAACATTCCCTATGGACAAAGAGCAAACTGAGAGCTTCCAAGTCATCCTTAAAGAGAAGCAAAGCTTAGCCACAAATCAGGCATGCCAGCTTCTACTGGGAAACCACACTACTGGGAAATTCGAGTTGGGGATTGTTGACAGAAGACGCAGCCCCAGAAGAGCATGGAACGAGGGGTAACTTATCAAAAACTGACTTCTGGTCATGACTCGCCCCAGCTGAAAAGCCTCTCAAGGTTCCCTATTGCACTGTGCACAAGTCCAAAAGCCTCACTTTGGCCTATAAGGCACCAGGGCCAGGTGCGGTTGCTCATGCCTGTAATCCCAGCACTTTGGGAGGCCAAGGTGGGCGGATCATGAGGTCAAGAGTTCGAGACCAGCCTGGCCAATATGGCAAACCCCACCTCTACTAAAGATACAAAAAGTAGCTGGGTGTGGTAGCACGTGCCTATAATCCCAGCTACTCAGGAGGCTGAGGCAGGAGAATCACTTGAATCTGGGAGGCAGAGGTTGCAGTGAGCCTAGATGGCGCAATTGCACTCCAGGCTGGGCAACAGGGTGAGACTCCATCTCAAAAAAAAAAAAAAAAAAAAAAGACTGGCCCTGGCCTGGAGCACTGGCTCACACCTGCAATCCCAACACTTTGGGAGGCTAAGGTGGGCAGATCACTGGAGGTCAGGAGTTCGAGACCAGCCTGGCCAACATGGCAAAACCCCGTCTCTACTAAAAATACAAAAATTAGCTGGGCATGGTGGCACGTGCCTGTAATCCCAGCTACGTGGGAGACTGAGGCAGGAGAATGGCTTAAAGCTGGGGGGCAGAGTTTGCAGTGAGCCAAGATCATGCCATTGCACACCAGCCTGGGTGACAAGAGTGAAACTCTGTCTCCAAAAAAAAAAGACTGGCCTGGCCCACCTTCACCTGGCCCACCGTCACCTGTCCCATTCAGCTGTCCTACTCACCTGCCTTGCTTGCTGTATTTTAACTGCACCTGTCTCCTTTCCATTTCATGAGTATGTCACTGTCCTTCCCACTGGCACACTCCCCATGCCACTTCCTGCACCCACCTTTACATAGGTGGCACCTTATTGTTCCAGTATCTGCTTAACAAGATGGTCTCCTCAGAGAGACTTTCCCTGCCCGCCCCATCTAAACAGGTTCTCTCTCTCCCCTGTGGTGATATTGCTGATTTATACCTACATTTGTTTGTCATTTATTTGGGTTCTGTCCCTCTCTGTAATCCTACAGATAGACATCAGTCCCCCTGAGCACAAAGACATGCCTGTCTCCATCACCATGAGGTCAGCCCTTTCCCCGAGAGGCAGTGGGAAGACAAGAGGGTGGCTAGTGGGCCATTTGGCAGCATCCAAGACCAGAGGTTAGCACACCCAGGAGGTATCCTGGCCATTCCCAACTTAGTCTCCGCTTCCTGCTGGCTTCATGGGGTAAGGGTTGTAATCCTCTGACATCATTGACCAAGGGGTCAGTGTTCAACCATTCTATATGAACCCCCTATGCCCTGAAGCCTTGCCTGCCCACGAATCAGCTTTCTGCGGGTGGGCATCAATCTGGGGCCTTGTACTGGATGAGAATCGAAGGGCCAGGCCCAGACCCTGGGGACTGGCAGAACCTTCAGCCAGGGCATCATGCTGTTTTCAACCCACGAAAAATTGAATGAAATTCCACAAGCCAGCCAGGCCTGCTGTCGGTGATCAGCGGACCTCCATTGCCACTGACTAGCCAGCTTCCTTCAGTCAGTCCAAATGAGGCCAGTCACATAATGACTCCCTGTGGCTAATTACCCAAGCAATCAGGTGAGCCCCACTGAAGAGTCACTGCTCACCCCATGCCATTCTTCACTGAGGCCCAGCTGACTATGCTGGCCCTGCTGCCCCCGGAGCACAGGCCATGACTCCACATCCTCCATAACACCTGCCCACCTTCCCTCCATGTTCTGGCTCCTGTAACCCCTGCCCCACCAGGTGTCCTGCTCACCTATGCTCTGTTGTCAGGGAAAAAACAATGGGTGTGGAGGCAGACAGCTGGGGTCAAGTTCAGAGTTAGTCACTGATTCTCTGTGAGACCTTCTATGGGACCCTTTACCTCTCTGGGATCGGTTTCCTCATCTGTGCAAAATGGGGAGGAAACTACCTACTTTGCTGGCTCCTAGGAATCCGAAGAACAAAATGTGTATAAGCATTCTTTGCAAACTCTAAAGCACAACAGAATGATGAGAAATAATTGTCCTGACCTAAAGCCATCTCCTCCAAGAGGCCTCCCAAGATTGCTCCCCTTCTTTCTCTGTCTTCCTAAGGCACTTAGCTTGCTTTTCCTCAGTTGCTTACCTCAGAACAGGCACTGGCCCTCTTGACCCCGTTTTCTATCCTTGAGTGCCACAAGCCAAGGATTATGCCCCCATTCAACCCCAAAGACCGCTTCTCTCTCTCCACAGCCCTCTTTTCCCAATTTATGGGGAGAAAATATACTAATGGGCACAGTGTTCCAATTTTATGTTATTGTGCCATGCATTTTTCTTAAATTATTTTGCACCTTCAACTTCTTATCTGCTAATAAAAGGTCACAGGCACCAAATAAGTGACCAAGGACACTCAGTAATACGTGAAAAAACAGGGAGCAGTTCTTTGGGTTGGAGTCTCTTTTTTTTTTTTTTGAGACGGAATCTCGCTCTGTCTCCCTCTGTGGATCACTTGAGTTCATGAGCTTGAAACCAGCCTGAGCAACATGGTGAAAACCCATAGCTACAAAAATACAAAAATTAGCCAGGTGTGGTGGTGCACACCTGTAGTCCCAGTTACTTGGGAGGCTGAGGTGGGAGGATGACTTGAGCCTGGGAGGTAGAGGTTGCAGTGAGCTGAGATGATGCCACTGTACTCCAGCCTGGGCGATAGAGCCAGACCTTGTCTAAGAAAAGGAAAAAAAAAATTGTATGAGGAATGTATACAATGACTGGGACAGAGGACACAAACTGGTAGGCCCTGTGTCAAATGTGGCCCAGATGGCGCTTTGCTTGACCAGCACAGTGAGGTGCTTTTTGTTGTTGTTGTTTTGTTGCTTGTGTGTGTGTGTGTGTGTGTGTGTGTGAGAGAGATAGGCTCTTGCTCTGTCACCCAGGCTGGAGTGCAGTGGTACAATCATGGCTCACTGAAGCCTTGATCTCCCAGGCTTGAGTGATCCCCCCACCTCAGACTCCCAAGTAGCTGAGAATACAGATGCGTGCCACCATGCCTGGCTAATTTTCATATTTTTTTAGAGATGGGGGTCTCACTATGTTGACTAGGCTGGTCTCAAACTCCTAAGCTCAAGTGATCTGCCCCCCAATGGCCTCCCAAAGTGCTAGGATTACAGGCATGAGTGTGGCCGAGAGTTTTTTTACAATACTTTTTTTTTTTTAGGTATAATTTGCTTACTATAAAATATACCCATTTTGGGCCATGCGCGGTGGTTCAGGCCTGTAATCCCAGCACTTTGGGAGGCTGAGGTGGGCAGATCACATGAGGTCAGGAGCTTGAGACCAGCCTGGCCAACATTGTGAAACCCCATCTCTACCAAAAATACAAAAAATAGCCAGGTGTGGTGGTGCACTCCTGTAATCCCAGCTACTCGGGAGGCTGAGCCATGAGAATCCCTTGAACCTAGGAGACAGAGGTTGCAGTGAGCCAAGACCGCCCCACTGCCCTCCAACCTGGGCGATAGAACGAGACTCTGTCTCAAAATATATATACACATACATATACGTATATAGACATATATAGACATATATATACACATATATAGACACGTGTATATATGCATATATAGATACACATATACCCATTTTATACTTGTAAATTCTCTGAGTGCTCACAGAGGTGCAGTCCATGTAACCACCACCACCGTGAAGACACAGAGACTTTTTTTTTTTTTTTGAAATGGAGTCTCGCTCTGTCACCCAGGTTGGAATGCAATGTGGTGATCTCAGCTCCCTGCAACCTCCGCCTCCTGGGTTCAAGCAATTCTTCTGCCTCAGCCTCCCGGGTAGCTGGGATTACAGACACATGCCACAATGCCCGGCTAATTTTTGTATTTTTAGTATACAGGGTTTCGCCATGTTGGCCAGGCTGGTCTCAAACTCCTCATCTCAGGTGATCTGCCAGCCGTGGCCTCCCAAAGTGCTAGGATTACATGCGTGAGCCACCGCTCCTGGCCAACACAGAGCCTTCTAATGACTCTCCTCACTCATAGGCAAACACTGATCTGATCTCTAGTTTCAAGATTAGTTTTGCCTGTTTTTATAAACTTCATCATATGCCAGGCATGGTGGCTCATGCCTGTAATCCCAGCACTTTAGGAGGCCAAGGTGGGAGGACTGCTTGAGGCCAGCAGTTTGAGACCAGCCTGGGCAACACAGCAAGACCCCATCTCTACAGAAAATTTTAAAATTAGCCAGGTGTGGTGGCCCAAGCCTGTAGTCCTAGCTATTCAGGAGGCTAAGGTGGGAGGATCACTTGAGCCTGGAGGTCAAGACTGCAGTGAGCTGTGACTGTGCCACAGCACTCTAGCCTGGGTGACAGAGTGAGACTTTGCCTCAAAAAAAAAAAAAAAAGGAAAAGTTAAGAAAAAAGAAAGAAAGAAAAGACAAGAAAAAGAATTTCATATACGGCAATACTCTCTCATGTCTGGTTTTTTTTTTTATTTTTATTTTTGTTCAGCTCCTCCGAGTAGCAATCATGTCTGGTTGCTTTTTTCTTTGTTGTTGTTGTTGTTGTTGTTTTCGAGATGGTGTCTTCTTACTCTGTCGCCCAGGCTGGAATGCAGTGGCGCCATCTCAGCTCACTGCAACCACTGCTGCCTCCAAGTTCAAGCAGTTCTCCTGCCTCAGCCTCCCGAATAGCTGTGATTACAGGTGTGAGCCACAGTGCTCAGCTAATGTGTGTGTGTGTGTTTCGGTAGAAGACGGGGTTTCACCATGTTGGCCAGGCTGGTTTCGAACTACTGACCTCAAGTGATCTGCCCACCTCAGCCTCTCAAAGTGCTAGCATTACAGGCATGAGCCCCCAGTCCCTGTCTGGTTTTTTATTTTGAAACAGGGTCTCACTTCACAGGTGCAATAATTGCGCACTGCAGCCTCTAACTCTTGGCTTCAAGTGACCCTCCTGCCTTAACCTCCTGAGTAGCTAGGATTACAGGCATGTGTCACCACACCTTTTCTTATCTTTTATAGAAACGGAGTCTCACCACGTTGCCCAAGCTGGTCTTGAACTCTAGTCTCAAGTGATTCTCCCACCTCAGCCTCGCAAAGTGCTGAGTTTACGAATGTGATCTGCTGTGTCAGGTGTCCTGTTTGTTTCTGAGATTCATCCATGTTTCTACATGTATCAGATTATTCTTTTTCTTTTTTCTTTTTTTTTTTTTTTGAGATGGAGTCTCGCTCTGTCACCCAGGCTAGAGTGCAGTGGTGTGATCTCGGCTCACTGCAACCTCCATCTCTCGGGTTCAAGTGATTCTCCTACCTTAGCCTCCTGACTAACTAGGATTACAGGCATGTGCCTGTAATTACCATGCCCGACTAATTTTTGTATTTTTAATAGAGATGGGGTTTCACCATGTTGGCCAAGTTGGTCTTGAACTCCTGACCTCAGGTGGTCTGCCCACTTTGGCCTCCCAAAGTGCTGGGATTACAGGTGTGAGCCACTGCACCTGGCCTCTTTTTTTCTTTAATGTTAAACCACTCCTTTATTAAAAGGTGAATCATATTATTTATAACTAAATTTATAATATAAACCATATAGAATGCCCAGGGGATGAGGATTCAAGAGTTCCCATTTGTTCAGGTCTTCAAAATATTGTACCCATGTAAGTGTATGTCTTCCAAAATACTTAAATCATAATATTTAATATATATATACTAGTTTAATAAAACGTTACATATATTGTAAAACACAAAATACAGAAATGTTAAAAGGAAGAAGTAAAGAGGAGATAAATACTATTTTAAAATTATTGTTTGCCAAAGAAGTATGATCTTTTTGCCCCTCATAAAACATTATATTAAATCATATTATTATATTAAATGATATTAAAGACAATTAAAGTATTAATAGTATTTTAATGAAATGAATACGATTGAAAATGTTTCTGTTTTTCTATACTACTGAAGTATAATTGAAGTACAAAAAGACACATATATATATAAAGTGATAGCCCCTCAGCCCTACCTGACCCCCAGGCCTTGGAATTGACCTCTCTAGGGTGAAACCTGGATGACTGCTTATTTTCAACATGGTAACCAGTGCAGGCAAGAACATTCTCCATGACCCTCATGGCCTTTTTGGAGAGGCCGGGGCAGGAGGGTTGTGAAGAAGGCTGTTCCTCTGGCCCTTGGAAGGGACTTGGCAAGGCAGGCCCAACAAGGAGAAGAGAGGATAAAGGGAGATGCCACCACGGACCCTCCTACACTCTCTCTCTCCATAACCACCTGCTGGGCTTAGGCAAGCACTGCCTGAATCCATTTGCTGCCCAGAGTCCCTCACACCCCCACCTTTTCACCATGAGTGGAGACCACAGTCCCTGCCTGTCCCATGCCCTCTGTCCCAGTCCCTGCCTCTCCCTACTCTGCCATTCTTTCTTTCATATTAAGGTATAGCCTACATATTTAGGTTGGTGCAAAAGCAATTGCAGTTTTTGCTGTTACTTTTAATGGCAAAAACTATGATTACTTTTGTACCAATGTAATACAATAACTGTCAGGATATTGGTGTGGAGCTACAAGATGTTCACAAGGACATTTCATGTGTTTGTTTGATGCCTGTTACAGCTACAGAGCAGTTTATTTTTTTATTTTTTATTTATTTTTTGAGATGGAGTCTTGCTCTGTCGCCCAGGCTGGAGTGCAATGCCTCCATCTCGGCTCACTGCAACCTCTGCCTCGTGGGATCAAGCGATTCTCCTGCCTCAGTTTCTCAATAGCTGGGACTGCAGGCATGCACCACCACACCCGGCTAATTTTTGTATTTTTAGTAGAGACGGGGTTTCACCATATTAGCCAGGCTGGTCTTGAACTCCTGACCTCAGGTGATCCACCCACCTCAGCCTCCCAAAGCGCTGGTATTACAGGGGTGAGCCACTGCACCCAGCTGGTTTGTTTTTTGTTTTTTTTAGACGTAGTCTCTATCTGTCACCCAGGCTGGAGTGCAATGGCGTGATCTCCGCTCACTGCAACCTCTGCCTCCTGGGTTCAAGCGATTCTCCTGCCTCAGCCTCCTGAGCAGCTGGGATTACAGGCATGTGCAACCACGCCCAGCTAGTTTTTGTATTTTTATTAGAGATGGAATTTGACCATGTTAGAGCCAGGATGATCTCCATCTTTTGACCTCATGATCCACCCGCCGCGGCCTCCCAAAAATGCTGGGATTACAGGCGTGAGCCACGGCGCCTTGCTCTAGTGTTCATATTTTCATCTGTGGCCAAAATCTTGATCGTTTTAACAATTTATATTCTAATCATTTCCTAAACTTAAGCTTCTCATGTTTCGATTACAAAGTTGCTTTCTCTATATTCTTGAAATTATTTACTTCCTCCGCCTGAAAGACTTATTTCAATCACTTCACATAACCTCCAAATTTGAACTCAAAAATCAAGGAAGATCCTTAAGTTAGGAAGCATGCTTAAAGTAAAAGGTAATCCTAGGGCACAGCTAAGCCAAATAACAACCCAGATTTCTGGGAAGCTGCCACTTACTATTAATCTCAACCTGACAATTGTCTTACAAATGATATGGATAAATCATTTAATTACTGTGGTCCAGTTCAAATATGTACCATTTTACTTCCTTGTTACCAGTTATGCCATACAAAGCACAGTAAATAATGAAGTTTCTAGGCTATTCTTAGTTAACCTGAAGATCTGGCTTGTCAGTGTTCAGACTTGCTAAAATTTATTTACATATTTATCTCAGTATAATCCAAATGTCTGGGTTAGAATCTATTTTCTGAGTATTTACTTTCTTTAGAAAGTAGAATTGCATGCACCTGAGACCTCTGGAATTTGCTATAGCATTGGACTAGATGTCCACTAATATACCTGAACAATCTTACCTTTAAAGTCAACATCCATTAGGTTCTAGCAGCTTCCTATTTCTCATTCCTTTAAACCTTTTAATACCTGTTGTTTCCTTCCACATACTAGTACTTTCCTATAGACATATTAGGGTGGCACAAAAGTAATTGCACCAATCTAGTATTTTCAAAATCCAGTACACGTTTAGGCTTTGTATGCAACTCCCTGTAACATCTTTCTATTTCAGTGCAGCCGTCTCTGGCAATTAGAAAAGTAACAAAATTAGAATGAATACTTAATATCCTCCTTCCAAACCTTACCAAAATCAAGCCCCAAATATATTGACAACCCTGGAAATGATGTGTCCTACTTTTTTTTTTTTTTTTTTTTTTGAGACGGAGTCTCGCTCTGTCGCCCAGGCTGGAGTGCAGTGGCCGGATCTCAGCTCACTGCAAGCTCCACCTCCTGGGTTCACGCCATTCTCCTGCCTCAGCCTCCCGAGTAGCTGGGACTCCAGGTGCCCGCCACCTCGCCCGGCTAGTTTTTCGTATTTTTTTAGTAGAGACGGGGTTTCACCGTGTTCGCCAGGATGGTCTCGATCTCCTGACCTCGTGATCTGCCCGTCTCGGCCTCCCAAAGTGCTGGAATTACACGCTTGAGCCACCGCGCCCGGCCCCTACTTTCATTTAAAAAATAAAACAGAGTAGAAGAACTAACTAGATGTATAGTACCTGATGCCACATGTTTTTTGGCATGGAGTTTTGCTCTCGTTGCCCAGGCTGGAGTACAATGGCGTAATCTTGGCTCACCGCAACCTCTGCCTGCCAGGTTCAAGCAATTCTCTTGCCTCAACCTCCCGAGTAGCTGGGATTACAGGCATGCGCCACCACACCCGGCTAATTCTGTATTTTTAGTAGAGACAGGGTTTCTCCATGTTGGTCAGGCTGGTCTTGAACTCCCAATCTCAGGTGATCTGCCCGCCTTGGCCTCCCAAAGTGCTGGGATTACAGGCGTCAGCCAGGGCACCTGGCCCCCTGGTACTACTTTTTTAAACTCTTGCATAACTCCACAGGTTTCAAATTAGCTAATAAAGAAACCATGTCTCCAATCATTTCAATACAAGCTGTAAGTGCTTTAAAAAATTTCAGCTCTGGCATTACTTCTTTAAAAGTGTCAAGATAAAATTTCACTGAAAGATCTGCTGCCACTATTACTTTAGGAATCTGTATCCATTTAGGGATTTTTTTTTTTTTTTCTCCTAGAGTATTATAGCCAGTTTGTCAATAAAAAGTAGCATTCAGTATGCTTAACTTTCATTATCAAAAAAGTGATCTGCTAAGAAGTGACAATTGGATTCAATCCAAGAAGTCCTTGGATTTTCTATTCTACCAGAACTCAACTTTCCCAATTAAGTTGTTAGTCTTTAAGATAGGGACCCTTTCCAAATGTGATGCAACAGCCTGGTTTTTAGCAAATAAAAACCCAATATAAAATTCAATTTAAAAATTAAATATAAGCACACAGGAGGCCAGGCATAGTGGCTCATGCCTATAATCCTAGCACTTTGGGAGGCTGAGGCGGATGGATCACCTGAGGTCAGGAGTTTGAGACCAGCCTGGCCAACATGTTAAAACCCCATCTCTACTAAAAATACAAAAATTAGCCAGGTGTGGTGGTGCACGCCTGTAATCCCAGCTACTCGGGAGGCTGAGGAAGAAGAATCGCTTGAACCTGGGAGGTGGAGGTTGCAGTGAGCCGAGATGGCGCCACTGCACTCCAGCCTGGGCGACAGGAGCGAGACTCCATCTCAAAAAAAAAAAAAAAAAGCACACGGGTGTGCACACAGTTCAGAAACCAGGAAACGCATGATGATAAACAGAATCCTATTTGATTGTCTTTATGACTTTTAAGAAGTGAGCATGATGCCAGGCGTGGCAGCTCATGCCTGTAATCCCAGCACTTTGGGAGACCAAGGTGGGTGGATCACCTGAGGTCAGGAGTTCAAGAGCAGTCTGAGATCTCACCACTGCACTCCAACCTGGGCAACAAAGTGAGACTCTGTCTCAAAAAAAAAAAAAAAAAAAAAAAGTGAGCATGAAAATAAATCTTTATTTCCAGTTATTACCCAGTAAGAGAAAGTTAGGTTCACACTTTTGGCTCTTGACACAAAGTGAACTAGGAGGCAAATTTATATCCATCATGTACAACGAATGAACCAACTTTTTAAGTTCTGGCTATCTTGAAAACTTGCAACATACCAGGTATTGCTGTGTTGTCTCTCAAGATAGCAATGGGTGACACTGAGTAGAAGTTGTGAAGTGTTTTAATAGTAGGTGTTTTCTATAGTATGCTGCTGGAAATCAGAGGTTTATAAACATTGTACATGTTCAGAAATGAGACAGATACTTGAAAAGTCTAAACACACTGATTTAGGAGTGTGTATGTTGCAGTCTCAAGAAGGGTCAGTAGTCCATATGGACTAAATTAATCTCTGGGTAGCAGGTATATTAGACATTAGCATCAGTGCAGAACATGCTCAGTATCATAAGAACCAAAACACCAGCACAAGTTTATCCATCATTAAAAACAATTACCTCCTTAAACTGTCAGAATAGTAGGTAACTGAGATTAATAAATCTAATCCAAATAAGTAACTCTTGTAAAGTACAATTTCTCTTTTAGAAGTATATGTGAGAACCAATCAGCTAAATAGAAATGTTTAAGATTGAAGATGTCCAATATTTTTAAAACTGGACATTACCATATATAGGTAGAACATTCCTAAAAATGAAGTGACGAATGATTCTTAAAACTTAAAAAAGGCCAGGCACGGTGGCTCAAGCCTGTAATCCCAGCACTTTGGGAGGCCGAGACGGGCGGATCACGAGGTCAGGAGATCGAGACCATCCTGGCTAACACGGTGAAACCCCGTCTCTACTAAAGAATACAAAAAACTAACCAGGCAAGGTGGCGGGCGCCTGTAGTCCCAGCTACTCGGGAGGCTGAGGCAGGAGAATGGCGTGAACCCGGGAGGCGGAGCTCGCAGTGAGCTGAGATCTGGCCACTGCACTCCAGTGGCTGCTGGGGGCC
>NW_022293399.1:0-3391 GCF_002776525.5 Piliocolobus tephrosceles | reverse complement strand
GGGGGGCGTGGCGTGGCGGCTGCTGGAGGCTGGATGGGGGGCGTGCCTCATCTCGCGGAGATAGGGCTCCCAATAGCCGTGGGGAGAGGTATTGACTATTAGTCCCCACATCACAGGGAGTGCCCCACAGATATCACCGAGTTGGTGTTCACCTTCTGCCATTTGAGGAGTAATACCATGGTCTCGTCTTCCGGATATCAGGAAGCGTATATCCCGGGGTTGTACAGTGTCTGCGATACTGGGAGTAATATCAATCTCCTGGCCTTGTAATATTAAGAAGAACGTCACAGTGTGGATGTACAACCTCTGCCATATTGGGAGTAATATTAGCCTCTGCCCTCCATGGATATTAGGAACAATATCCCAGGCTGAGTGTTCGCCTCCTGCTGTACGGAGTGTTATATCACCTTCTCCTTTCTAGGATATTAATAACACTATCACGGGGCGGGTGAACACAACCTGCGAATTATTATCATCCTCTTCCCCTCCTGATACTGGGAACAATATCACAGAAGAGCAGTACCCTCCCTGCGATATGGGGAGCAATAGCATAGGCTTCTTCCGGGAATATTAGGAGCAATATTACCGGGTGGCTGTCCATTCATTGCTATGTTGGGAGTCGTGTCATACACTACCTCCCTGGATATTAGGATCAGTGTCACAGGGTCAGCGTACACCTACTGCGATATTAAAACTAAATTCATGCTCTCCGTCCCAGGATACTGGGAACATCACAGGTAGGTGTACAGTGCCTGTGGTATTAGGAGTAATAATATGGTTATTACACATCAATGATCGATTTTAATAATTATCAATGGTACTAATAATAGGATACCATTGTTAATTTTGGAGAATTATTTGAAGTACCTGATGATGCATGCTTCATATTAATTATTAATATTAATGGCATTTAACAATATTATTAGTCCCTAATACTAATCATTATTTTCTTACCAGCATCACTTTGTATTGATTTAAGTAACATTAATTGCGGATATCATTATTTGATTATTAATGGTGATATTAATATTAATTACCATTCCAAATCGTTAACATTTTAAACCACTATCAATTTTTCCGAAGTTTACTATGATCATTAATATCGATTATTAGTATTAATATTTATTATATTTATTAATATTAATAATTAATAGACTTGTTCCTGATATCCACCGGGGAGAGGATGATATTACTTTAAATATCACAAAAGGTGTACACGCACCCAGTGATATTGCTTCAAATTTCCGCGCGAGAGTGGAGGATGTGACACGCAATATCGCTGGGAGTAGACACACTCCTGGATACTGTAATTAATATTCAGGGGGAAGAGTATGATATGACTCCCAATGCAGGCGATCGGGGGCCCCCAGCCGCCAGGGGGTGTGGCGTGGCGGCTGCTGGGGGCCCGGATCGCAGGGGGTGGCTCACCCCACATCGATGGTTCCCCAGCCGCCGGGGGCCTGGCAGGGTGGCTGCTGGGGGCCGTATGGCTGGGGGTGGCTCCCTCCCAGGCGATGGGGCTCCCAATAGCCGGTGGGGAGAGAGATGGGCTATTAGTCCCCTCATCGTGGGGAGTGTCTCACAGATATCACAGTTTGTTTTCACCTTCTGCCATATAGGGATTAATACCATCTTCTCCCCTTCCGGATATCAGGAAGAGTATCACACGTTGTTGTACATTGTCTGCCATCCTGGGAGTAATATCCAACTCTCGGCCTTGAAATATTAAGACGAGTCTCACAGGGTGGATGTACCCCCTCTGCCACAGTGGGAGTAATATCACCCTCTCCCCTCCACGGATATTAGGAACAATATCCGAGGCTGGATGTACGCCTCCTGCTGTATCGAATGGAATATCACCCTCTCCCTTCCAGGATGTTAGTAACAATATCACAGGGCGGGTGAACACAGCCTGCGAATTATTATCATCCTCTCCCCCTCCAGATACTAGAAACAATATCACAGAAGAGCTGTACCCTCCCTGCCATATTGGGAGTAGCAGCGTAGGCTTCTTCTGGGAATATTAGGTGAAATATTACCAGGTGGCTGTCCATTCATTGCTATGTTGGGAGTGTCATACTCCACCCCGCTGGATATTAGGAGCAGCGTCACAGGGTGAGTGTACACCTACTGTGATATTAAAACTAAAATCATGCTCTCGGTCCCTGGATATTAGGAACTACATCACCGGCAGGTGTACACTCCCTGTGGTATTAGGAGTAATAATATGACCATTAAACTTCAATGGTCGATTTTAATAATTATCAATTTTACTAATAATAGGATCCCATTATTATGGATAATGATTTTAAATACATGATTATGCATGCTTAAAATTAATTATTAATATTAATGTCACTTAACAATATTATTAGTCCCTTATACTAACTGTTATTTTCTTACCAGCATCACATTATATTGATTTCAGTAACATTAATGGCTGATATCATTATTTTATTATTAATAGTGACATTACTATTAATCATTAGTACAAATCGTTAACATTTTAAACCAGTATAATTTTTACTATCTTTCTTGTGATCATTAATATTGATAATTACTATTAATTTTTATTATATTTATTAATATTAATAATTAATAGACTTGTTCCTGATATCCACTAGGGAGAGGATGATACTGCTTTAAAGATCACAAAAGGTGTACACGCTCCCAGTGATATTGTTTCAATTTCCGCGTGGGAGAGCAGGATATGACACCCAATATCGCAGGGAGTAGAAACACTCCTGCGATACTGTTCTTCATATTCAGGGAGGAAGAGGATGAGATGACTCCCAATACACACGGGTGTACACCCTCTGAGGGTGTACACACTGGGGGCGTACACCCATCTGTGAAAGAGTTCATAATTACCAAAGGGGGAGATGATATTACTCACAATATCAGAAACAGGCTGGATCGTGGGGAATATACACCATGGAATACTATACAGCCATAAAAAAGGATGACCTTGTGTCCTTTGTAGGGACATGGATGCAGCTGGAAACCATCATTCTCAGCAAACTATCGGAAGAACAGAAAACCAAACACCGCATATTCTCACTCATAGGTGGGAATTGAAAAATGAGATCTCTTGGACTGGGGATGGGGAACATCACACTCTGGGGCCTATTATGGGGAGTGGGGAGGAATGGCATTGGGAGTTATACCTGATGTAAATGACGAGTTGATGTTTGCTGACGAGTTGATGGGTGCAGCACACTAATATGTCACTAATATACATATGTAACAAACCTGCCCATTGTGTACATGTACCCTAGAAGTTATAGTATAATAATAAAAAAAATTAAAAAATGAAAAAAAATAAGAAATAAAAGAAAACAATCATTCCAAGTCAAAAATGGGCCAACAATTTTTTACAGACATTTCTCTA
>NW_022293398.1:0-6939 GCF_002776525.5 Piliocolobus tephrosceles | reverse complement strand
GTGTTGGAGAGGATGTGGAGAAATAGGAACACTTTTACACTGTTGGTGGGAATGTAAACTAGTTCAACCATTATGGAAAACAGTATGGCAATTCCTCAAGGATCTAGAACTAGATGTACCATATGACCCAGCCATCCCACTACTGGGTATATACCCAAAGGATTATAAATTATGCTACTACAAAGACACATGCACACGTATGTTTATTGCGGCACTATTCACAATAGCAAAGACCTGAATAATGCTTTTTAACCAATTGAATGTTGCCTTTCCCAATACTACCTACAGCCTGCCCCTCCCTCATCCTGTGCCTATACAAACCCCAGACTCAGCCAAACTGTGTGTTATGACCCAACTTTGGGTGAGAGACCACATTTCCATACCCTCTCCACTGAGAGCTGTTTTGTTGCTCAATAAAATTATTTGCCCTCATCACCCTTCAGTTGTCAGCATGACCTCATTCTTCTTAGACACAGGATAAGAATTTGGGACCCATTGAATATGGGTACACAGAAGGCTATAACACTGTGGTCCTCTGCCCTCTGCTAGTGGATGGCAGCTGCCCCACACTACAGGAAGCAATGGTGGGGCCAAACTAGCGCTGGAGTCATGAGCCAGAGAGGGGCAAAAGGGTGACTGAGCTGTTAACATGCTGCCATCCATGAAGCTGTGGACAGCTGTGTTGGGGAAAAGCTGAGTGTTGGAAAAAAAGCTGACGCAGGGCCTGCATGTCTGACATAATGTAAAAGCATCATGGAACATGTCTGGGGTCCAGGGTCTAAAACCCCTCATGGCTTTGGGAACAACGAGCTCTGTGCCAAAGGGTTGAAGGCTACCCTGCTGCACCACAATCTAAGCCTAGGGCATAAAATCCCTCGTGGCTTGGATAGAATCCAAGGCTCAGAGCATAAAACCCCTTGTGGCCTCTGGAATGTATCTAGACTTGCTGGATCCTTGCTTCTAGCACTCCTAGGCTCATAAAGCAATTGTATCTTAAACTAGAAGAACATGTTTCCCATTATCTCCATTAGCAGAACATGTTCCCTATGCTTCAAAGAAAAATGCTAAATCATCACAGCTGTAGATCATGCATTTGATACACTGCTTTCTTTCAACTCCCACTTTCTCACCACCTGCCTCTTTGATCACCAATAAATAGTGTGGGCTTCCAGAGCTTGGGGCCTTCACAGCCTCCATACTAGCATTGGCCCCCTGATCCCACTTTATGCACTCTCGTTCCTTTGACTCTGCTGGACTTTGTAGCCCCCACGGTCTGGTGTTGGGTCTGATCACCCCAACACAGCTGAACTAAAAGAGTTAATTAGCCCTTCTGGGGCTTTGGGGTTGTGGGCACCCCTACCTGCGCACCACCGCATTTCCCTTGGGGTGACATGCATGGTCCAGCCACAAACCTTGCACAGAGCTGATCCCTGTGCTGGCATTTTGAATGACTGGCTTGACCCCATACTCATTTACTCATACACCCTCTCCTGCCAGGATCTGAGCATGCAGTCATGGCAGCCACAGGCCAAAGTGCAAGCCAGACAGAGCCTGACAGGCTGAGTAGATGGGGCACTTCCTGCTGCAAGCCTGGCAAAGGGGCCTAGAAAAATCCCGTGTAATCTCCATGGATAGTTACTCCATGTTCACCTTATCTTACTTGAAATGTTGATTCACTGAACACTATATGAATACATAATTCACTATTCCCCTACCTGCTCCTTTTATCTTGCAACATGTGGATTCAGTAATGTGATTATATCCTTATTTGTTCCCCTTTAGCCTGCTTTTCCCCTTCAAATATTGAAACCTTCAAAGTTGTCTTTGGAGAAAGGCACAAACCATGGACTGCTTCTGTAATTCTCTGATTTTTCTTCCGGGCATTGTTCTTAAACCTTGGCAAAATAAACTTCTAAGTTGATTGAGACCTGTCTCAGATACGTTTTGGTTTATGACTTAACTTTATTGTGATAATTACTCAAATCATCTCCATAGTTCAAATAAATCATTTACTAAGCACTTTCTATATGCCAGATAATATGTTAAATGCTAAAAATGAGGAAATTAATTAGACATAGTTTCCCTTCTTAAGAGTCTTATATCTAACTTTGGTCTCGTGGAATACTATGCAGCCATACAAAAGGATGAGTTAATGTCCTTTGTAAGGACATGGATGCAGCTGGAAACCATCATTCTCAGCAAACTATCACAAGAACAGAAAACCAAACATTGCATGTTCTCACTCATAGGTGGGAATTTAACAATGAGAAAACTTGGACACAGGAAGGGGAACATCACACACTGGGGCCTGTTGTGGGGTGGGGGGAGGGGAGCGGGATAGCATTAGGAGATATACCTAATGTAAATGACAAGTTAATGGGTGCAGCACACCAACATGGCACATGTATACATATGTAACAAACCTGCCCATTGTGCACATGTACCCTAGAACATAAAGTATAATAATTAATAATAATAATAATAATAATAATAATAAAGAGTCTTATAGCGTAGTTCAGGAGAAATATCCATGAACAAAAATTTGTAATGTAAAGTATGCAGCGTTGTCAAAGAGGTAAGCACACAGTGCTGTGAAAGCACAAATGAAAGACCCCTAGGCTATCTAGGGATACCTAATGACTGCCTGAAAAATATGAGCAAACTAAGTCTTATCAGATGAGTAAGAATTAGCCAGAAGAAAAAAGGTAGAAAAAGCATTCCAAGCATAAGGAACAGTTTTAGCAAAGACATGGAGGTGTGAAAAACTATGTCATGTACTGGAAACTATAATCATTTTTTTAACTGTTGGAATCAGGGCAGGAAGGATATTTTAATCCTAAAATCTAAATCAATTTTATTTAAAGTTTCTATGCAATCTAAATAAAGAATGGACCAATTATCTAATATGGATATCTCGAATATAATGATTTTATTTCACATGTAATTTTTCTCTTTAACCTCAAGTTAAATCATGGAATTAAAAGGTGGACTTTTTCAAAAAGGAAGTGTGAATGTTGGCATGGCCATGTCTCTGTGAACTTTAAACTTCTTCTCTCTCAGTCAAATATATGTTCATTGCAGAACTATTCTATTGCCAAATAGAATTCTGAGGTATGGTGTTAGAAATGATGTGTTTTGGGGTGAGAGTATTCTTGCCTGTAAGGAATGAAAAGCCAGATTCAACGATGAAGATATTTTTATTTCCTCACATAAAAAATCTTTAGGCAGTTCAATTATACCATTGATTATTTCAGTAAGTAAATTACTTCACTAAAATCTCCTTTTATTATCATGTTCAAACTGTCTTTGCAATTCAAGCAACTCCCTTCAGGGTTACCACATGGCTCTAGCAACATCAAGCATGGAAGCTAAAAGGTTGTTCCCTACAAAACAGTGTGACACCTCTCTCTCTCATAAGTCACACACTTTAAGAGTATTTAAATAATGCAAAAACAAGAATGTGGGCAATACTGTTACATAATACTTAGAACATAAATTATTTTGGACTCCCTGATTACAAGATCTCATCACCTATAGTTAGTCAAACATTTCTTTTTATAGTAGAAAAATCCTTCCCAGTAGCACTACCTGTCCCTACACCAATCACATTTGCTCTGATTAGGCCATATGCACATTGCATACCAATTATTGGCAAGAGGAATGCAATAACCATCACCAGTTCAAATCTATTTTATTGCAGTTCTTGGGCTGGAGAAAAATAAAGTTTCCTTTAAAGCAAATTCCTTATAAAAATCTGGAAAAAAATCCTGACCTTCTGTTAGCAAGGATGAAGCTGAACAGTGGCTTCTGGATAGGCAAACAACCACCACAAGCTTTTCTGAGTTGACGTTAGGCAAATGAGCCCAAATTCTGACATGGCACAAATAACATTTCTCCACATCTTGGAATGTGAGTTTTTAGATTGAGAAAAGTAAAAATAAAATTTATTGACTATCAGTCCTCCAAGCCTCCAATATTATACATATATATACACACACACATATATATGTGTATATATTATACACAAATATGTATATATACACATACATATGGATATACATGTATGTATATATTTATAATATGTAATATATATAATGTAATATAAATATATAATATATATATAATTTCTATCTATCTATCTATCTGTCATCTATCTATATATAGACTTTTTAGCAGGAATATGCTTTAAAGGAAACTGCATTTTTTCCAGCCCAAGAAATACAACACACACACATATATACATATGTATGCCATTTTAACTGGTTTTCGTATGCTATTCAGTGGAATTAATTAGCTGTGTAACAAACCTGCACATCCTGCACATGTACCCTGGAACTTAAAAGTTAAAAACAAAACAAAACAAACAAACAAAAACCAGTCTCAGGCAGGTCTTTCAGAAGGTGTTCCAGAAGACGGCATTGTTTATCATAGGAGATGTAAGCTCCATGCCTGTTACTGCCCCTGAAGACCTTCCACTGATACAAGATGTGGAGGTGGAAGACAGTGATATTGATGATCCTAATCATGTATAGACCTGTGCTAATGTGTGTGATTCTGCTTTTGTTTGTAATAAAAACTTTTAAAAAGTAACAAAAAATAAAAATGTACAACTGCTTATAGAATAAGGATATAAAAAAATAAAATATTTCTGTAGAGCAGCATAACTGGTTTGTGTTTTAAGTTAAGTGCTATTATAAAAGAGAAAAAAGTTTTAAAAACAAAAATTTTACAAAGTAAAAAGTTTATAGTAATCTAAGGTTAATTTACTATTGAATAAAGAAGAGTATTCTTATAAATTTAATGTAGCCTTAAATCTTTTATAAATTTAACGAACAGTGTTTGTAAAGTCTACAATAGTGTTCGGCAATGTCTTAGGCCTTAACATTCATTCACCACTCATTGATTCACCCAGAGCAACTTCTACTGCTAAAAGCTTCATTCATGGTAAGTGCCCTGTATGGGTATGTACCATTTCTTATATTTTATACTATAAATGTATTGCATTCTTCTTATATTTAGATATGTTTGGATACACAAATACTTATCATTGTGTTACAGTTGCCTGAAATATTCAGTATGTTGTATAGGTTTGTAGCCTAGCAGAAATAAGCCACACCATATAACTTAGGTGTCTAGTAGCCAATACCAACTAGGTTATTGTAAGTAAACTATATGACATTTTCACGATGATAAAATAACCTAACAACATGTTCATCAGAGCATATCCCCAACCTTAAGTGATGCATGACTGTATTTGTTACAATTAATAAACCTACATTGACCCATGATTATCACTTAGGATGCATAGTTTACATTAAGGTTTGCTCTTGGTGTCATGCATCTTGTGGGTTTGGACAAATTCATAATAACAAATACCATTACAGGGTCAAACAAAACAGCTTCACTGCCCTAAAAAACATCTGTGTTATATCTATTTATATTTTTCTCTATCCTAACTCCTGGCAACCATTAATCTTTTTACTTTCACCATAATTTTGCCTTTTCCAGAATGTCATAGAATCATCCTGTAAGTGCCCTTTTCAGATTGACTTTTTTTCACTTAATATGCACATAAGTTTCCTTCATGTCTTTTCTTTTTATTCTTTCTTTCTTCTTTCTTTCTCTCCTTCCTTCCTTCCTTCCCTCCCTTTTCTTTCTTTCTTTCTTTCTCTCTCTCTCTCTCTCTCTCTCTTTGAAGGGGTGGCCTGCCCCTCCACACCTGTGGGTGCTTCTCGCTAAGTGGAAACGAGAGACTTGAGAAAAGAAATAAAGACACAGAGACAAAGTATAGAGAAAGAAAAGCAGGGCCCCAGGGGACCAGTGCTGTGTTTTCAGAGGACCCACACTGGCCCTGGTCTCTGAGTTCCCTCGGTATTTATTGCCTAAAAGATAAGGGAGTAAATAAGCAGTAAGGCATACAGGTACACGGAGTTGTTGCATTTTCCCAGGACAGGGCAGGAGACAGATGTTTTTCTTTTACTGAGATTTAAAGGAATGGTACTGACCTTCAACCACAAGCAGGCTTTAAACATTTGCCTAACAAAGCACATTCCTTACCTCCCAAAATCCTTTCAACTTTAATTAGCACAGCAATGTTTCTAGCAAGGACAAGATTGGGGGTAGAGTCACAGATTAACAGCATCTCAAATATAGAGCCGAATGGAGTCTCTTAAACTTACTTCTATCTATAATAACACAGCAACAGGCTAACCTATCCTTTCCCTACATCTCTTTCTTTCTCTCTCTCTCTCTGTCTGTCTCTCTTTCTCTCTCTCTTTCTCTCTCTCTTTCTCTCTTTCTTTCTGACAGAGTCTCACCCAGTCGCCCAGGCTAGAATGCAATGGGAGTGCAATGGCCTGATCTCCGCTCACCGCAACCTCCACCTCAGGAATTCAGGTGATTCTCCTGCCTCAGCCTCTCGAGTAGCTAGGTTTACAGGTGCATGCCACCATACCCAGTTAATCTTTTGTATCTTTAGTAGAGACCGGGTTTCACCATATTGGCCAGGCTGCTCTCAAACTCCTGACCTCGTGATCTGCCTGCCTTGGCCTCCCAAAGTGCTGGGATTACAGGCATGAGCCATCGCGCCCAGCTTGTGTCTTTCCTTTTCTTCTTCTTTTTTTTTTTTTTATTATACTTTAAGTTCTAGGGTACATGTGCATAACGTGCAGGTTTGTTACATATGTATACATGTGCCATGTTGGTGTGCTGCACCCATCAACTCGTCAGCACCCATCAATTCATCATTTATATCAGGTATAACTCCCCAATGCAATCCCTCCCCCCTCCCCCCTCCCCATGATAGGCCCCAGTGTGTGATGTTCCCCTTCCCGAGTCCAAGTGAGCTCATTGTTCAGTTCCAACCTATGAGTAAAAACATGCGGTGTTTGGTTTTCTCTTCTTGTGATAGTTTGCTAAGAATGATGGTTTCCAGCTGCA
>NW_022293397.1:0-1568 GCF_002776525.5 Piliocolobus tephrosceles | reverse complement strand
CGAGAATGTCTGTTAGTTTCTTGAACTCCAAATTGGTGTTGTGTCCCGTGGTCTCCTACCATACCATAAAGTGTATTATTTACAAAAAGGACACTTTATCTATAGTTATTTCCTCTCAGTATGCTACATCCTTTTAGAATTTAAACATAGTATCTCCCAACCTGAAATTTGATTTTTGAAAAACCAGGAAAATGTTTTTGGACACCTTTGATTTCCAGCTGTTTTCATCTTCATCTCCTCTCCTGAACTCAAGTTGAGGGTAAAGTTCATTCGTCAAAATTTCTCCTCAAATCACAACAACCTCATCCCACACCAATATGATTTTTGTCCCCATGAATTGATGCACATAATTCTTGCTGGCAGTGGTAATGTCCTAATAAAAAAAACCATGCGATGGCATCGGACTTTACCTTATTTTCTAGCTCAGCAGAATTTGATCCCTGTCTGATAAGGAAACCATATTTTCCCTAGAAACTTTTCACTTTTGTCACAGGTTTGGTTCCCAGGGAGCAGGATATAGATTAAGTTTAGTGTGCTGGATGTTTTTTAGGAAGTAATGTCAGGATCCACATCTGTGGAAAGGATTGGAGGGAAGCCTTATGTGCAAATGGACAAGTCTAATGGCAATGCAGCCTGACTTTGTCAACTGGCCGCACAGACAGAGCTGTTCAGCTAAGAAGGCCTCCCCTATTTGTCCCAACTGAATCCAATGGCAAAGCCTATGCATCCCTTGCCTCCATTAATAATTGTGTGCTTGCCACTTGTGGAGGGTGAGACTTTGAAGCAGGTTGCTTTCTGTGGCTGAAGAAAACCTTCAATGTGCTGGCAAAGTTTTCCAAAGAGACAGAAAATGGCATCTGCCATGTATGTTGTCCCTTTCCAAAGAGGAAGCAACAAGGGTAACGTCCTCCAATGGCTCTGTATGCAGATGGGTGGACAGTAATGTCTGCCCCTCCTGTGACCTAAGAAGAACAGAGGGCAGACATGCAGCCAGGCAGTTAGAGGTGGCACAGTGTTAGGAGATAAACATCTATCAGAAGCAGTGCTTCTTTGAGTCAGGTGTGACACAAGTCTTGCATCCCTTGCTTGGATTCCTTCCCCGTTATCCTGCTGTCCTACCTCATGAAGGTGAGTGGGGGCTGGGTGGTTGGCAGTCCCAGGACGAGATACACTTTGCCTGCAGTGGTCTCACATGAGTTCCAAGGTAGCCCAGGTGGTCATCCATGAACTTCGTATTTTCCTTATGCTTCTTGTCTTTGCCCTTGAGGAACACGTTTCATTGGACTCTGAGTCCAAACAACTCATGCATCCCTATATCTTCACATTGTCCTTCACGTAAGGGAATCTCTAATCTCTAATGCCTTTGTTTTATTTTTACTATCAATATTATAATAATTAACATTGTCGTTATTATCTTCATTGTTGATTTTCAGTTATTTTTATTAATGGAGTTAATATGAATTATTCTTTTGTGGCTACTTACACTAAGATGAAGGTAATTTATTAGTTCAGGAAGAATCTACATTCTGAAGGTGAATAGAAGTTCACACTACAGATGGGCAGACACA
>NW_022293396.1:0-1132 GCF_002776525.5 Piliocolobus tephrosceles | reverse complement strand
TTGCTGATTCATTTTCAATGATGACATTCTCCATTCAAATTAACTTGAAATTGGCATTCCAGAAATGATCCAAAACGGCAATTTTTCTTTTTTTCCCAGGGGAACACATGTTCTCATACACCTAAGAGAATAATCCAAAAAATTAAAATCCTGGTCAGATTGTGTCATGATATCTGAGGAAAGATAAGATTTACACACACACACACACACACGCACAAATCGTCAGTTGCCATTCTCACAAACACATTATTCTGTAAAAACTTAAAAATCTTAGGAAGATAAAACAACAGAAAAACACATTTGGATTTGCTTATAAACTTAAGGGAAGAGACTACCCCTCATATTGTCTTATGCCCAATTTCTGCCTCCAAAGAAAGAAGAAGTAAAAACTAAAAGGCAGAAATGAAATCCACAGGCAGACAGCCCGGCACTGCACCCTGGGCCTGGCAGTTAAAGATCAACCCCTGACCTAACCGGCTATGTTATCTATAGATTCCAGACATTGTATGGAAAAACATTGTAAAAATTCCTGTCCTGTTCTCTTCTGATCTGATTACCAGTGCATGCAACCCCCAGTCACGTACCCCCTGATTGCTCAATCCATCACGACCATCTCATGCAGACCCCTTAGAGTTGTGAGCCCTTAAAAGGGACAGGAATTGCTCACTCAGGGAGCTCAGCCGTTGAGACGGGAGACTTGCTGATGCTCCCGGCTGAATAAACCACTTCCCTCTTTAACTCAGTGTCTGAGGAGTTTCACCTGTGGCTCGTTCTCCTACAGACTTAAAACCAATCTTGCACCAAGACTTTGCTAGATAAAGTACAAGACAACCAATTAAATCTGAATTTCAGATAAACAACAATTGATTTTTTTATTTATATAAGTATGTTCCAAACATTTTATGAAAACATTTTATGAGACATGTCACAGTAATATATGTTTATTTATATATTTTAAATTATATACATACAATTTAAGGATGAAATAATACTTTGAATATTCTTGTACAAAATTTGCATTATTATTTATCTGAAATTTCAACTTAATGAGGCAACCTATATATTTATTTTTTAAATATTGCAAACTTAATTTAAAAAATAACTAAAAGTCTTGTATCATTGCCTCAATGAA
>NW_022293394.1:0-1036 GCF_002776525.5 Piliocolobus tephrosceles | reverse complement strand
GGGCCCCAACACAACCCCAGGCCTGGGCAGGTGCTGCCGACCCAGGGAGCGATCTGTGTGTTGACTGGAGGCTGGCAGTGCAGTCTTGGCCTTCTTTCCGATGTTCTATTGGAGAACAGTAGGACGGTTGGAGGTCCACAAGGAGGAAGGAAATGGGATTCATGAGGGAACAGAAGCAGGCCCTACAGGAGGAGGAGGGAGGGATTCCACGTCATGCACAACGTTGTGAGGAGGGCGGCCGCCTCTTGGAGGAACAGAATGACACGGCTTCCCCTCCCTGGCTCAGTTATGGAATGTGAGGGCTGGGAAAGTGTGTGGGAAACCAGAGGTCCCTCCCTCGTAGCACAGAGGAAATGATACGGGCTGTGGAGAAGGCTCCAGAAATGGGCACGTCAGAGGCTCTGGGGTTGGCTCCACAGCCCTGGGACAGCGGAGTCTGAGGGGTTCTCTCGGCTCTAACTCTCCCCTTTCCTTCTTATGGCTGCCCCATCACCGCTGCTCCTCCAGACACTGATGCTTGCTTCCCAGAAGTAGGAAAGTCCACCATTACAGGCAGCCACCAGCAGGTAACTGGTCTCCTCTTATATGCTCTCTCTTTTATCCTCTTTCTGACTCATGACCTCCTTTTCTAGCTCTGGTCCTTTTCCTCTTTCCCTCTCTTGCGATTGTTCTCCTGAAGGACCTGGTCTCATCCCACAGTCAAGGTCCTCGGGTCTTCGGTGTCAATAAAACCCCTCCCCAGCCCTCCTGCCCGCTGCCATGGCATTGCCCTGTTTACCTCGGGTCTTCAGTGTTGATAAAACCCCTCCCCAGCACTCCTGCCCGCTGCCTTGGCATTGCCCTGTTTACCTTGGGTCTTTAGTGTTGATAAAACCCCACCTCAGCCCTCCTGCCCGCTGCCTTGGCGTTGCCCTGTTTACTGGCCCCCAGGCTGCAGCTTTGAATCTTGCTGAACAACCCTTCAGGGTCCAGGAAGGGGCTGGGCTGGGGTCAGATGAGCTGGACCCCACTGTGCCGGAGGGACTCCCAGTGACAT
>NW_022293393.1:0-2259 GCF_002776525.5 Piliocolobus tephrosceles | reverse complement strand
TACAATCAGTAGAAAAAGAGGGAATCCTCCCTAACTCATTTTATGAGGCCAACATCATCCTGATACCAAAGCCTGGCAGAGACACAACAAAAAAAGAGAATTTTAGACTAATATCCCTGATGAACATCGATGCAAAAATCCTCAATAAAATACTGGCAAACTAAATCCAGCAGCACATCAAAAAGCTTATCCACCATGATCAAGTGGGCTTCATCCCTGGGATGCAAGACTGGTTCAACATATGCAAATCAATAAACGTAATCCAGCATATAAACAGAACCAAAGACAAAAACCACATGATTATCTCAATAGATGCACAAAAGGCCTTTGACAAAATTCAAGAGCCCTTCATGCTAAAAACTCTCAATAAATTCAGTATTGATGGAATGTATCTCAAAATAATAAGAGCTATTTATGACAAACCCACAGCCAATATTATACTGAATGGGCAAAAACTGGAAGCATTCCCTTTGAAAACTGGCACAAGACAGGGATGCCCCCTCTCACCACACTTATTCAACATAGTGTTGGAAGTTCTGGCTAGGGCAATCAGGCAAGAGAAAGAAATAAAGGATATTCAATTCAGAAAAGAAGAAGTCAAATTGTCCCTGTTTGCAGATGACACGATTGTATATTTAGAAAACCCCATCATCTCAGCCCAAAACCTCCTTAAGCTGATAAGCAATTTCAGCAAAGTCTCAGGATACAAAATTAATGTGCAAAAATCACAAGCATTCTTATACACAAGTGACAGACAAACAGAGACCTAAATCATGAATGAACTTCCACTCACAGTTGCTCCAAAGATAATAAAATACCTAGGAATCCAATTTACAAGGAATGTAAAGGACCTCTTCAAGGAGAACTACAAACTATTGCTCAGTGAAATAAAAGAGAACACAAACAAATGGAAGAACATACCATGCTCATGGATAGGAAGAATCAATATTGAGAAAATGGCCATACTGCCCAAGGTAATTTATAGATTCAATGCCATCCCCATCCAGCTACCAATGAGTTTCTTCACAAAATTGAAAAAAACTACTTTAAAGTTTATATGGAGTCAAAAAAGAGCCTGCATTGCCAAGACAATCTTAAGTCAAAAGAACAAAGCTGGAGGCATCACGCTACCTGACTTCAAACTATACTACAAGACTATAGTCACCAAAACAGCACGGTACTGGTACCAAAACAGAGATATAGACCAATGGAACAGAACAATGTCCTCAGAAATAATACCACACATCTACAGCCATCTGATCTTTGACAAACCTGAGAAAAACAAGAAATGGGGAAAGGATTCCCTATGTAGTAAATGGTGCTGGGAAAATTGGCTAGCCATAAGTAGAAAGCTGAAACTGGATCCTTTCCTTACTCCTTACACGAAAATTAATTCAAGATGGATTAGAGACTTAAATGTTAGACCTAATACCATAAAAACCCTAGAAGAAAACCTAGGTAATACTATTCAGGACATAGGCATGGGCAAGGACTTCATGTCTAAAACACCAAAAGCAATGGCAACAAAAGCCAAAATTGACAAATGGGATCTAATTGACCTAAAGAGCTTCTGCACAGCAAAAGAAACTACCATCAGAGTGAACAGGCAACCTACACAATGGGAGAAAATTTTGCAATCTACTCATCTGACAAAGGGCTAATATCCAGAACCTACAAAGAACTCAAACAAATTTACTAGAAAAAAAAACAAACAACCCCATCAAAAAGTGGGCAAAGGATATGAACAGACATTTCTCCAAAGAAGACATGCACACAGCCAACAGACACATGAAAAAATGCTCATCACCACTGGCCATCAGACAAATGCAAATCAAAACCACAATGAGATACCATCTCACATCAGTTAGAACGACACTCATTAAAAAGTCAGGAAACAACAGGTGCTGGAGAGGATGTGGAGAAATAGGAACACTTTTACACTGTTGGTGGGATTGTAAACTAGTTCAACCATTGTGGAAAACAGTATGGTGATTCCTCAAGGATCTAGAACTAGAAATATCATTTGACCCAGCCATCCCATTACTGGGTATATACCCAAAGGATTATAAATCATGCTGCTATAAAGACACATGCACACGTATGTTTACTGCGGCACTATTCACAATAGCAAAGACTTGGAATCAACCCAAATGTCCATCTGTGACAGACTGGATTAAGAAAATGTGGCACATATACACCATGGAATACTATGCAGCCATACAAAAGGATGAGTTTGTGTCCTTTGTAGGGACATGGATG